>NC_041384.1:466412972-466434871 GCF_002162155.2 Triticum dicoccoides
AACACCGGATCATCTTCGCCTTTGTTATCCAGTCCTGGTCAAAGAGCGATTCTTCAGAATGATGTCATGATAAATAAAAGGAAAATGTGTTCATCCATGGGATTACTTACTTGGGCAGCGGGGTGATTGCAGCTCAGGCCCACGTCCTTGGTGGTGCCCGAACACTCTATTTGGGGTCTGAAGAACGATTTGTACATCTCCTCGTGCGTCATGCCAAGGAAATTCTGAATAGTGCGCGGTCCTTCCGGGTTGAATTCCCATATGCGGAGGGGCCGGCGTTTGCAAGGCTGGACTCGACGAACCAGCATAACTTGCACTACCATAACCAGACTGAAATCTCCCTCGAAGAGGTCTCAGATATGGCTCTGCAGTATTGGCACGTCCTTGGCTGGACCCCAGCTCAGCCCCCTGCTGATCCATGACATCAGTTGTGGTGGAGGGCCTGAGTGAAAGGTGGGGGCAGCTACCCACTTGGCACTTCGGGGAGCTGTGACGTAAAACCACTCCCGTTGCCACAATCCAGACACCTCTGGAAAGGAACCCTTTGTCCATGGAGCGTTAGCAATCTTGCTTATTAGAGCACATCTGCACGCTGCATACTGCCCCTCGACTATCTTCGGCTTCACATCGAAGGTCTTGAGCCAGAGGCCGAAGTGAGGGGTAATGCGGAGGAAGACCTCACAAACGACAATAAATGACGAGATGTGAAGAAGGGAATCCGGGGCCAGATCGTGAAAATCCAGCCCGTAATAGAACATAAGACCCCTAACAAAGGGATCCAGAGCGAGGCCTAGTCCTTGGAGGAAGTGGGAGACGAACACAACGCTCTCGTTGGATTCGGGAGTAGGGACGACATGCCCTCGGGCGGGCAGCCTATGCAAAATTTCGATGGTCAGATATCTGGCCTCCCTCAACCTCTTGATGTCCTCCTCCGTGACGGAGGAAGGCATCCACCGGCCCTGAAGGCTGGATCCGGACATGATTGAAGGTCCGAAGCACCTGACCTGGGCTTTGGGTGTTAGTACTCGAAGCGGGGGAAGGATTCGATTAAGCACGGGAGGGAAAAAAGAAAAAAAAGCCTTGTCCCTTTATAAAGGGGATGAATATCAGGCGTCCTCCTTGTGGCCGTTTGAGGCTTACCTAAGATTTAGGTGTCATACCAACAGGCACGGTTGGGTTACCCACGTTTGTATTGATGAGAATCCCGTGATAAGGGGAACATGATCTCTGCCTTGACAAGACGTGTCAAGAAACCGCCTCGCGTTATGTGCGGGGCTGGTTATAGAAAAATGGTTCACATAATTACCGGGCCGTGGCGTGATGTCATGCTGCCAAAACGTTTCAACAGATTAGATTTGTCGAAATATTATTCTTTCTATGGTGGTATGTGGAACTTATTTTGCAGGGTCGGACACTATCCTTGTATTCAAACTCTTCCGTGGTGTATTCGGAGGAGGAACCCGCCTTGCAATGCCGAAGACAACACTGCGCGCCAGACTCATCGTCATTGAAACCTGGTTCAGGAGCTACTGAGGGAGTCCTGGATTAGGGGGTCTCCGGACAGCCGGACTATATCCTTGGGCCGGACTGTTGGACTATGAAGATACGAGATTGAAGACTCTGTCCCGTGTCCGGATGGGACTCTACTTGGCGTGGAAGAGAAGCTAGGCAATACGGATATGCATATCTCCTCCTTTGTAACCAACCTTGTGTAACCCTAGCCTCCTCCGGTGTCTATATAAACCGGAGGGTTTTAGTCCGTAGGACAACATACAATCATACCATAGCCTAGCTTCTAGGGTTTAGCCTCTCTGATCTCGTGGTAGATCTACTCTTGTACTACTCATATTATCAAGAATAAACAAGCAGGACATAGGGTTTAAGCTCCATCAAGAGGGCCCGAACCTGGGTAATACATCGTGTCCCCTGCCTCCTGTTACCATCCACCTTAGACGCACAGTTCGGGACCCCCTACCCGAGATCCGCCGGTTTTGACACCGACATGGAGTCTCAGCACGACGAACTGTAGCAACGGTGCATACTCAGGGAGAACACTTATACCTTGAAATTTAGTGAGGGGTCATCTTATAATGCTATCGCCGTAATAAGAAAATAAGATGCATAAAAGATAAACATCATACACAATCAAAATATGTGACATGATATGGCCATCATTATCTTGTGCCTTTGATCTTTATCACCAAAGCACCTACATGATCTCCATCGTCACCGGCTTGACACCTTGATCTTCATCGTTGCGTTGTTGTCGTCTCGCCAACTATTGCTTCTATGATACTACGACTATCGCTACCGCTTAGTGATAAAGTAAAGCAATTACATGGCGATTGCATTTCATATAGTAAGGCGACAACCATAAGGCTCCTACCAGTTGCCGATAACTTCTACAAAACATGATAATTTCATACAACAATTTATATCCACCACGTCTTGACCATATCACATCACAACATGCCCTGCAAAACAAGTTAGACGTCCTCTAATTGTTGTTGCAAGTTTTGCATGGCCGCTACAGGTTTCTAGCAAGAACCGTTCTTACCTATGCATCAAAACCACAACGATTTTTCGTCAATTGTGCTGTTTTAACTTTCAACAAGGATCGGCCGTTGTCAAACTCGATTCAACTAAAGTCGGAGAAACAGACACCCGCCAGCCACCTATGTGCAAAGCATGTCGGTATAACCAATCTCATGAAGGCGGTCATGTAATGTCGGTCTAGGTCGCTTCATCCAATAATACTGCTGAATGAAAGTAAGACGTTGGTGGTAAGCAGTATCACTATTATCGCCCACAACTCTTTGTGTTCTACTGGTGCATATCATCTACGCATAAACCTGGCTCTGATACCACTGTTCGGGAACATAGTAATTCAAAAAAATTCCTACGATCACGCAATATCTAACTAGGAGATGCATTGCAATGAGAGGGGAGAGTGTGTCCATGTATCCTCGTAGATCGAAACCGGAAGCATTTAATAACGCGGTTGATGTAGTCGAACGTCTTCATGATCCAACAGATCCAAGTACCAAACGTACGGCACTTCCGTGTTCAGCACACGTTCAACATGATGATGTCCCTCGAGCTCTTGATCTAGTTGAGGACGAGGGACTGTTCCGTCAGCACAACGGCGTAGCGACGGTGATGATGAAGTTAGTGGCGTAGGGCTTCACCTAAGCACTAGGACGACATGACCGAGGTGTTGAACTGTGGAGGGGGGCACCGCACACGGCTAAGAGATTTTCTGTTTTGCTATTGGGGTGCCCCCTGGCCACCTATATAAAGGAGGGAGGGAGAGAGGAGGCTGGCCGGGAGGGGCGCGCCAAGGGGGGAGTCCTACTTGGACTCCTAGTCCAACTAGGATTCGGCCCCCCTTTTCCTTTCTTCCACCGGAGGGAAAGGAAGGAGGGGGCCGCACCCTCACCCCTTGTCCAATTCGGTTTGGGCAGGGGGTGGCGCATGCCACCTTGTGGCCCTTCTTCCCTCTCTCCACTAAAGCCCACTAAAGCCCATTAACTTCCCTAGGGGTTCCGGTAACCTCCCGGTACTCCGGAAAAATGCCCGAACCACTCGGAACCATTCCAATGTACGAATGCAACCTTCCAATATATGAATCTTTACCTCTCGACCATTTCGAGACTCCTCGTCCTATCCGTGATCTCATCCGGGACTCTGAACAAACTTCGGTCATCAAATCACATAACTCATAATACAAATCGTCATCGAATGTTAAGCGTGTGGACCCTACGGGTTTGAGAACTATGTAGACATGACCGAGAGACATCTCTGGTCAATAAAATAGGGGAACCTGGATGCTCATATTGACTTATACATATTCTACAAAGATCTTCATCGGTCAAACCGCATAACAACATACGTCATTTTCTTTGTCATCGGTATGTTACTTGCCCGAGATTCGATCATTGGTATCATCATACCTAGTTCAACCTCGTTACCAGCAAGTCTCTTTACTCGTTTCATAATGCATCATGCCGCAACTAACTCATTAGTCACATTGCTTGCAAGGATTATAGTGATGTGCATTACCAAGAGGGCCCAAAGATACCTCTCCGATACTCGGAGTGACAAATCCTAATCTCGATCTGTGCCAACCCAACAAACACCATCAGAGACACCTATAGAGCATCTTTATAATCACCCAGTTACGTTGTGACATCTGATAGCACACAAGGTGTATCTCCGGTATCCAGGAGTTGCATAATCTCATAGTCGAAGGAACATGTATTTGACATGAAGAAAGCAATAGCAATAAAACTAAACGATCATTATGCTAAGCTAAAGGATGGGTCTTGTCCATCACATCATTCCCCTAATGATGTGATCCCATTCATCAAATGATAACACATGTCTATAGTTAGGAAACTTAACCATCTTTGATTACTGAGCTTGTCTAGTAGAGGCATACTAGGGACACTGTGTTTTGTCTATGTATCCACACATGTATCAAGTTTCCGGTTAATAAAATTCTAGCATAAATAATAAATATTTATCATGATATAAGGAAATATAAATAACAACTTTATTATTGCCTCTAGGGCATATTTCCTTCAGAATGTTCAGATCCATAAGATTCAAAACAAAAGTTCAATATTGACATAAAAACAATAATACTTCAAGCATAGTAATAAAAAAATCATGTCGTATCAAAATAACATGGCCGAAGAAAGCTGCCCCTACAAAATCATATAGTCTGGCTATGCTTCATTTTCATCACACAAAATATTCAAATCATGCACAACCCCGATGACAAGCCAAGCAATTGTTTCATACTTTTGATGTTCTCAAACTTTTTCAACTTCCACGCAATACATGAGCGTGAGCCATGGACATAGCACTATAGGTGGAATAGAATATGGTGGTTGTGGAGAACACAAAAAGAAGGAGATGATCTCACATCAACAAGGTGTATCAATAGGATATGGAGATGCCCATCAATAGATATCAATGTGAGTGAGTAGGGATTGCCCTGCAACGGATGCACTAGAGCTATAAGTTTATGAAAGCTCAAAAGAAAACTAAGTGGGTGTGCATCCAACTTGCTTGGTCACTGATATGTCTCCTTCGTATCTACTTTTCCAAACACTTTTGCCCTTGTTTTGGACTCTAACTTGCATGATTTGAATGGAATTAACCCGGACTGATGCTGTTTTCAGCAGAATTGCTATGGTGTTATTTTTGTGTAGAAAAAAAGTTCTCGGAAAGACCTGAAAATCAACGGAGATTATTTTTGGAATATATAAAAAATACTGGAAGAAGAATCCACGTCAGGGGGCCCACACCCTGTCCACGAGGGTGGGGGCGCGCCTACCCCCTGGGCGTGACCCCTGCCTCTTGTGCCCCTAACGCTCCACTGACCTCAACTCCAACTCCATATATTCGTGTTCGGGGAGAAAAAATCAGAGAGAAGGATTCATCATGTTTTACGATACAGAGCCGCCGCCAAGCCCTAAACTCTCTCGAGAGGGGTGATCTGGAGTCCGTTCAGGGTTCCGGAGAGAGGAATCCGTCGCCTGCGTCATCATCAACCTCCCTCCATCACCGATTCCATGATGCTCACCGCCGTGCGTGAGTAATTCCATCATAGGCTGGCTGGACAGTGATGGGTTGGATGAGATTTATCATGTAATCGAGTTAGTTTTGTTAGGGTTTGATCCCTAGTATCCATTATGTTCTGAGATTGATGTTGCTACGACTTTGCTATGCGTAATGCTTGTCACTAGGGCCTAAGTGCCATGATTTCAGATCTGAACCTATTATGTTTTCATGAATATATGTGAGTTCTTCATCCTATCTTGCAAGTCTATAGTCACCTACTATGTGTTATGATCCGGCAACCCCGAAGTGACAATAATCGGGACCACTCCCGGTGATGACCGTAGTTTGCGGAGTTCATGTATTCACTATCTGTTAATGCTTTGGTCCGATACTCTATTAAAAGGAGGCCTTAATATCCCTTAGTTTCCAATAGGACCCCGCTGCCATGGGAGGGTAGGACAAAATATGTCATGCAAGTTCTTTTCCATAAGCACGTATGACTATATTCGGAATACATGCCTACATTACATTGATGAATTGGAGCTAGTTCTGTGCCACCCTATGTTATAACTGTTGCATGAATAATCACATCCAGCATAATTCTCCATCACCGATCCATTGCCTATGAGCTTTTCATATATTGTTCTTCGCTTATTTACTTTTTCGTTGCTACTGTCACAATCATTACAAAACCCAAAAATATTACTTTTGATACCATTACCACTACTATCATATTACTTTGCTACTATATACTTTGCTACAGATATTAAGTTTCCAGGTGTGGTTGAATTGCCAACTCAGCTGCTAATACTTGAGAATATTCTTTGGCTCCCCTTGTGTCGAATCAATAAATTTGGGTTGAATACTCTACCCTCGAAAATTGTTGCGATCCCCTATACTTGTGGGTTATCAAGACCATTTTTTGGCGCCGTTGCCGGGGAGCATAGCTCTATTCTTTGAGTCACTTGGGATTTTTATCTGCTTATCACTATGAAGAACTTGAAAGATCAAAGAACCAAGATCTATCCCTCAACTACGAGGGGAGGTAAGGAACTGCCATCTAGCTCTGCACTTGATTCACCTTCTGTTATGAGTAAACTTGCGACACCTACACATGTTATTGATTCTAATAGGGCACACGTTATTGATGATGCCACTTCTGCTTTGCATGATACTTATGATGAAACTACTTCAATGCTTGATACTACTGTGCACTTGGTGAATTTCTTGACGAACAACTTGCTAGGCCTAGAGAGAATTAAATTATTGAAATTGATAATATTGATGAAAGTGATGATGAAAATTCTCCCCCTAAATATGAATTGCCTGTTGTTCCTGAGGGTTATGTTATGGGTGAAGAAACTACTAGAGACTTCTTAGCTTGCAATGATAGAAGTAATCTTAAGAAACTATTAGCTAAGCTGGAAGAAAAATTTCTGAATGCTAGAATGAAATATGATCCTGCTTATGCTACTTCACCTATCTTTATTACTGATAAGGATTATGATTTCTTAGTTGATCCCGATATAATTACTTTGGTTGAATCTGATCCTTTCTATGGCTATGAATATGAAACAGTTGTGGCACATCTTACTAAATTAAATGATATGGCTACCCTGTTCACTAATGATGAGAAAACTCGCTACTATTATATCCTTAAATTATTTCCGTTCTCATTAAAGGGTGATGCTAAGATATGGTTTAATTCTCTTGATCCTAGTTGTGTGCACAGTCCCCAGGATATGATTTATTACTTCCCTGCTAAATATTTCCCCGCTCATAAGAAACAAGCTGTTTTAAGGGAAATATATAATTTTTTGCAAATTGAAGAAGAGAGTCTCCCACAAGCTTGGGGGAGGCTTCTCCAATTACTTAATGCTTTGTGTCGGTGTCAAAACCGGCGGATCTCGGGTAGGGGGTCCCGAACTGTGCGTCTAAGGCGGATGGTAACAGGAGGCAGGGGACACAATGTTTTACCCAGGTTCGGGCCCTCTTGATGGAGGTAAAACCCTATGTCTTGCTTGATTATTCTTGATAATATGAGTAGTTCAAGAGTTGATCTACCATGAGATCAGAGAGGCTAAACCCTAGAAGCTAGCCTATGGTATGATTGTATGTTGTCCTACGGACTAAAACCCTCCGATTTATATAGATACCGAAGGGGGCTAGGGTTACACAGAGTCGGTTACAAGGAAGGAGATCTACATATCTGTATTGCCAAGCTTGCCTTCCACGCCAAGGAGAGACACAGGACGAAGTCTTCAACTTGCATCTTTATAGTCCAACAGTCCGGCTAAAGGATATAGTCCGGCTGTCCGGATACCCCCTAATCCAGGACTCCCTCAGTAGCCCTTGAACCAGGCTTCAATGACGATGAGTCCGGTGCGCAGATTGTCTTCGGCATTGCAAGGCGGGTTCCTCCTCCGAATACTTCATAGAAGATTTTGAACACGAGGATCATGTCCGGCTCTGCAAAGCAAGTTCCACATACCACCGTAGAGAGAATAATATTTCCACAAATCTGATCTGCTGAGGTACCCCATAGCGTGGCATCACACGACAGCCAGATCTTTATTTGAATCGTTTTTCATAACCTATCTCAGCGTGTTTTGCGAGGCGGTTTCCTTGGCAAGTCTTGTCGAAGCAGAGATCGTGTCCCCTTATTACGGGATTCCCATTAATACGGACGTGGGTAACCCAACCATGCCTATTAGTAGGACTCCTAAATCTTAGGCAAGACCCAAACGGCCACGAGGAGGACACTTGATATTCACCCTCTTTATAAAGGGGACAATGCCCTTTCCTCTTGATCTTAATCGAATCAGCCTCTCGCATCGAGTTCCAACACTCGAATCTCAGGTTTAGGCACTTCGGACCATCAACTATGTCCGGATCCAACCTTCAAGGTCGGTGGATGCCTTCCTCCATCACAGAGGAGGACATCAAGAAGTTGAGAGAGGCCAGATATCAGACCGCCGAAATTTCGCATTGGCTGCCTGCCCGAGGGCAGGTCGTCCCTACTCCCGAACCCAACAAGAGCGTCATGTTTGTCTCCCACTTCCTCCGAGGACTAGGCCTCGCTCTGGATCCCTTTGTTAGGGGTCTTATGTTCTATTACGGGCTAGATTTTCACGATCTGGCCCTGGATTCCCTTCTTCACATCTCGGCATTTTTTGTCGTATGTGAGGCCTTCCTCCGCATTACCCCTCACTTTGGCCTATGGCTCAAGACCATTGATGTGAAGCCGAAGATGATCGAGGGGCAGCATGCAGCGTGCGGAGGCACTTCAATAAGCAAAATTACTGATGCTCCAAGGCCTAAGGGTTACTTCCCAGAGGTGTCCGGATTGTGGCAGCAGGAGTGTTTCTACATCACAGCTCCCCGAAGTGCCAAGTAGGTAGCTACCCCCGCCTTCCGCTCAGGCCCCCCACCACAACTGATGTCATGGATCAGCAGGGGGCTGAGCTGGGGTCCAGCCAAGGACGTGCCAATACTACAAAGCCATATCCGAGATCTCCTCGAGAGAGATATCAGTCTGGTTATGATAGTGCAAGTTATGCTAGTCCGTCAAGTCCAGCCTTGCAAACGCCGACCCCTTCGCATGTGGGAATTCAACACGAAAGGACCGCGAGCTATCCAACATTTCCTCGGCATGACGCATGAAGAGATGTACAAATTGTTCTTCAGACCACAAATAATGTGTCCGGACATCACTTAGGATGCAGGTCTAAGCTGCAATCGCCCGGATACCCAAGTAAGTAGCCCCGCATCCGAACACACTGTCCATTTTATTTATAGCAACATTGCCCTAAAAAAGAAAAACTGCTCTTGGTCCAGGATTGGATAGCGAAGGCAAAGTTGATCAGGTGTCCGGCCCCCTCCCTGAGACCTCACCAAATCTCGTGCTAACTAGGATGCTGGAGATCGCGCCTTATCAAGCGCCCTTGGGAGAAGATAAAGGGGGAACAAGGAGGTTAGCGCCTCCATGAAGGAGGTTAGCCAGGGAGTAGGGACTAAAACTTCCTCTCCCCAGGGAAGGAAGAGGACCGCCTCCGAGGACCCGGAGACAATGGTCTCCAAACGGGGGAAGAAATCTTCGCCGGAGGGTCCTGCCTCGGGGGCTACCCTGGCCGCACTATGCCCTCAAGGGGATCAGCCCTCCACCAAGCTGTAAGTAAAAGGGTACTTAATAGTGAAAATATCTCACTTTACTTCTGAGGAAAATAACTGAAGCGTTTATCTTGCAGTTCGGATCTTAGCCCTTCTCAGCGTAGCTCGTCTTCAGGGGATCTTCTTCCAGTGATGATGGAGAGCGAAACCCCTCCCCTTGCCACACCGCCTCACGAGGCAGGCGACCCCAAGGTGTCATCACGGAGGGTTTCTCTTGATCCGGCAAGGCCAGAAGGTAATCCTATGGCCACCCGATGTCCTCAGTACCCGGCTCTTTAAGAGAGCAATCGAAAGAGTCCAGCACAGTCTGGTGTGCGGTCGGACGTACTGAGGGATCTACTAGAGCAAGCGGCTATCTCAGAAGAGCACCGCACGTTGATGGGTACGGTGATTGAAAGGATTTCATCCACTGAAAGCGGGTTGCATGAAGCCTTTATGAGTCTACTGACGGGTTTTGAGGTACGTGAAATGATGTACATTTTTTATAGTACCGCGCATTTTTAGATGTGCCATGTGTAGATAGTAGCCCCTGAGACTCTGGTTGCCACCAAAAACGGCAGCAAAAAGAGGATCATAGTCCCAGGTAATAACCAGACTGCCTTTATGTGTAGGTGGTGGAAGCTCCAATGGCTAGCCGGATTGATGGGTTTGCCGAACTGAAGCGGCAGCTGGATGCGGCAGATGCCCACATCGTGCCTGTCAACAAGCGGCTTGACGAGGCACAGGGTGAGTGATTTTTCTGGTGATCGTCACATAGTAAGAGCAGCATGATGCCAGTATCTTTAATGTGTTGTGACTACAGATGGAGCTGCCACCATGGAGACCCTTCGGGCGGAGCTTGCCCGAGCCAAGGAGCACGCAAGGAGCAGCAATGCAGCCGCTTTAAAGGCGGCTGAGGGTTTAAGGGCCGAACAGACTGCACATTGCGAGAGCAAACAAAAAAATGCCAAGATGGTCATGGAGTTATGCTGCTGACCGTGACCAGCTTCTTGAAGAAGAAAACCGGGTGAAGGCGACGGGCCTGGAGAAAGCCCGGGTGGCTGCCAAGGAAGCCCACTCCAAAATTAGAGCGACGAAGGAGGAGCTGAATCAAGCTGCGGATATCGTGTCTCGGAAGCCCTTCTTGTTACGGACTAAGTTCGGAGATCCAAAATATGCTCCTCTAGACCGGCTATGGAGTTTTGCGGACGAGTACATGGATTTGGCTACAAGTGCTGCTGATGCGGCCGAGTACTTCAAGGATCAGGAGGGTCCTGAAGTGGAGAAGCTGTTCTGGTCACAGTTTCTCGCTCCAGTCCGTCCGCTGTTGCTGAATGAGCGATTGACCGGTTGGGCCGAGCTCCATAGATTATCCGGACATGCCATGAGGTCCGTAGTGGATCATCTGTGGTCAGGAGGGCCAACGCCGAATAACTACTTTAGCTTGGTGCAACAATTCGTTGGTGCTGTGCCACGCATAGATGCTGTAAAGAGGTCGGCGTGCATAGAGGGCTCGCGGATGGCCCTTGCCCGTGTCAAAACATACTGGGTGGAGATGGATGCAAGCACTGTTGCGGCACAGGGTTCGGCCATAGGCCGAGTGGCTGCCGAGCACTACTTTGACGAAGTTCTTAAAGGCGCTCGTTTGATAGAGGCTTGGTGCTCGAAGAATATTATGTTTAAGTGACATGTATTCCCATTGTAAGAACAATGTTTTATTGAATTTATCAAGGCTGTATTTATAGTTTTGCCCGAAAGTGCTATGATGCCTCCTGTGCGGCCGTTTATGTATATATGTATATAACTTGAAAGATGGCAGTCATCGGCTTCAGCCCCCATGCATATAATGCGGGGGTGTTCGTAGAAGACGCATGTTCACACTTGATCCAATGTCTTGGTCCATTAAGGAGGTGATGGCGCAGCGAACTAGGCAATTGGACTATAATGCTTTAACACTTTCACTTAGCCAGAGGAGTTTGACAGTGGGGCTACTATATAGCCCCTGGTGGCTCCGCGCTCATCCGGATTCAGGGCGCGTACATGCCTGGCCGAGAAACGGCCCTTCGTTAAGGTGGAGGAATCCCGAAGATTCCGCTAGGTCATCGAGTGGTTGACCAGTCTCACGCTATATCATGACAGTCAGTTTTCGGCTTTCTCTACTAAGGTGCTCATACGGATGAAGCAGGGCACAATCGCAGTAGTTCTCCTGGTGCCGCCTTAGCCGATAGAGCGGAACGTAAGGCAGCAAAACACAGGAGCCGGGCAAACCCAACATTTGACCAAAGACATGATTCGGACCTGATGCATATAAGGCCAAACTCGCGATGCCGAACACTCCGTAGGGTATTCGGTCTTTATGATGTAAACCGGGTCGAAGCAGTGCCCTTTGTAATGAGCCCCTGGTGTCCAGGTACGTGCAGTATTCTGACGTGGCCACATGCCAATACGTCAGCATCCTTCTCAATTGTACTAAGAATCCGAGGGATGTGTATCAACAAGAGATAGTAAAAAAGGTTTACGCAGGGTCTTAGTCTAAAAAGAATCCTTGGAACGGGTCCCTGCTGCACATCTGCGCCTGTGTCTCCGTTGTGCCGTATTCTGGACAGGTGTAGCACGATGGTCATCTGAAAAAGAAAGGAGCTTAATTGAAAAGTTGTCGTGCAAAAGGTAGGTTACACTAAATAAACCATGTACATTTCAAAATGAGTAAAGTAGAACCTAATTGCCACTTGTTTGTGCTCGTTGAGCCCCTTGTATTGTAATAGGGGTATAGCCATCAAACCTGTATCAATTACATATAGCTGCACCGGACTCATCCAACCGCGTCCGTGGTCTTAACGACCTGTCAGATGCTTTAGTTGGTGAGGCCGTTTAGTGTGCAGCTGCCAAGGCAGCCGCACGGTCTTCCGCACGCAAGGAGCGCTCAATATTTCCATTTACTGTAATGATGCCACGTGGACCGGGCATCTTAAGCATGAGAGAAGCGTAATGTGGTATTGCGTTAAAGCGAGCGAAAGCTTCGTGTCCGAGTAGTGCTTGATAGCCACTTTGGAACAGGGCGATGTGGAAGGTTAACTTTTCGCTGCGGAAGTTATCAGGAAAGCCGAATATAACCTCTAGTAGCAAGGAGCCCATGCAATGGGCCTCTGGGCCTGGCGTTACTCCTTTAAAGGTAGTATTGCTGCGGCTAATTTTTGTTGGATCTATCCACATTTTGCGGACTGTGTCCTGATATATCAGGTTTAAACTGCTGCCGCCGTCCATCAGGACTCGTGTGAAGTGGTATCCGTCAATTATTGGGTCTAATACCAAGGCAGCCCATCCTGCACGCCGGGTACTTGCCGAGTAATCGCGATGGTCAAAGGTGATTGGTTGGGACGACCAGTGGCAGAACTCCGCAGTGATAGGCCCTGGGGCATGTGTCTCTAGGAGTGCCGCTTTGTTTCTCCCCTTTGTCACGTGTAACACGTTTACTGTTTTGACTTCTGGTGGGAATTTCTTCTGTTCCCCAGTGCTTTGCTTGTGAGGCTCGTCCTCGTCTTCGCTTGGTGTATCCTGCCCCTTATGTTCGGCATTGAGCTTGCCGGACTGCTTCAAGACCCAACATTCCCTATGGGTATGATTTGCAGGTTTATCGGGGGTGCTGTGGATCTGACATATTTTATCCACAATCTTGTTTAGGCTGGACAGTTTGTCTCTGTTGCCTTTGGAGGGCAGCTTTTGTTGACCTGGCCGAGAGCTTCTAAATCTGGTGTTTACCGCCATGCTCTTTGGGCTGTCTTCTTTATTTCGGCACTTGTTTTTGTTGCGTCGTGGTTTCCCGTTTTCGTCCCTGACTTCGGATGTACTTGGGTCGCTGGTGCTGCATCGGGCTAACCAGTTGTCCTTGCCCGCGCAAAAGTGGGTCATGATGCTTGTTAATGCTGTCATTGTTCTCGGCTTTTCTTGGCCGACGTGTCTGGCAAGCCATTCGTCTCGAACGCTGTGCTTAAAAGCTGCTAAGGCTTTGGCGTCCGGGCAGTCGACTATTTGGTTCTTTTTAGTGAGAAACATGTTCCAAAGCTTTCGGGCTGACTCTCCGGGCTGTTGAGTTATATGACTCAAATCATCTGCATCCGGTGGTCGGACATAAGTCCCGTGAAAATTTGCCCAAAAAGCGTCTTCAAGCTCTTCCCAGCTTCCAATGGAGTTTTCGGGGAGGCTTTTAAGCCAGTGCCGAGCTGGCCCTTTTAGCTTGAGGGGTAAGTACTTGATGGCGTGGAGATCATCTCCTCGAGCCATATGGATATGGAGGATGTAGTCCTCAATCCAGACCCCAGGGTCTGTCGTTCCGTCGTATGCCTCTATGTTTACGGGTTTGAATCCCTCTAGAAATTCATGGTCCAGCACCTCATCGGTAAAACATAGGGGGTGTGCGGCACCCCTGTGTTTGGGTGTACCGTGGTGTTGGGGTGTTTGTTGTGTTGGATTGCATGCCGGAGCGCGCTTGCGTGGCCCGTAGATGGATCTGGTTGCGACGTCCTTTTGATGCGAGCCCTCACGTGGATCATGTACTGGCTTATGTGCGGCGTCGTTTGCCGCTCTGTGTTGGCCACGAGGTCGTCTATCCGACCGGATGGACGTTTTGTTTATTAATTGCAGGGGATCTAAGGCCTCCTCATCGAATTCAGGTAACAACTTTCGCTTCGGGTAGCTCTTGGTGTGGCGATTACCGCCGTACTTCGCTGCAGTGTTGAGTACTTCACTCCATCTGATTCTGAGTGTGTCTTGTGCAGCCCTGAGCCTTTGCTTCTGTTTATTTAGACTCCTCGCAGTGGCAACAAGCCTTTGATGGGTATTCTGTTGCTCCGGGTGCCTGTCCGGTGTGATGTTATCCGGACTGTTATCTTCGACGGAATCGGGTTGTCCGGTTTGATTCTCCATTTTGCCGTGGTCGGACGATAGTTCAGTGCCGCGTTTGTCGTTCGCTGGCTCACCTTGCTCTATCGTTGGGTTTATATGATTGCTGCTTCTGCTGAGGCGGGATTTGGGGCGGCGCTTACGTCGCCACTTTGACTGCTCCTCGAGGGAACAACCCTTCGATGCGTCCTTCCGTTCTTCGTCGTCGTTTTCTTTGGGTGTGTCCACCATGTATACATCATATGATGAAGTGGGCGTCCAGTGCCCTGTGGGCAGTGGTTCCTATTCGTCTCCTGCATCGTCGTCCATACCATCGATGCCTTCGGAGTCGAAGTCGAGCATGTCAGTCAAATTGTCGACAGTGGCTACTAAGTGGGTGGTGGGTGGGCGGCGAATTTCTTCGTCATCCGCATCCCAATTCTGCCGGTCATAGTTCGGCCAGGGCTCTCCTGACAGAGAGAGAGACCTTAATGAGTTCAGTATGTCGCTGAAAGGCGAGTGCTGAAAGATATCCGCGGAGGTGAACTCCATGATCGGCGCCCAGTTATATTCGATGGGCACGGGCGCAGGCGGTTCAGAGTCCGTGGCCGGGGAAGAATCCGGCAGTTTGGCATCACGGCTCTTGTGGAGGGTAAGGTCGATACTCAGCTCGATCGCCGATGAGACTGCAGCCTCCGCGGCAGGGTCTATCCACCCGTCACTGGATGGCGCAATTGGCTCCGATTTGAGGGTCGGAGCGGTCGCCGGTGCGATCTCCCGAACACTGTCCGATGGTGGAGCTAAGTCATGCTCATCGTGACCATGTGGCGCACTCGGCAAGGGCTCGAATCTGTCGAAGATCAAGTCTCCGTGGATGTCGGCTGTGTAGTTCAAGTTTCCAAATCTGACCTGATAGCCAGGGGCATAGCTCTCGATCTGCTCCAGATGGCCAAGCGAGTTGGCCCGCAGTGCGGAGCCACCGAATACAAAGATCTGTCCGGGGAGAAAAGTCTCACCCTGGACTGCATCGCTATCGATGATCGAAGGAGCCATCAAGCCTAATGATGATGACACAGAGGAACTCTCAATGAAAGCACCAATGTCGGTGTCAAACCGGCGGATCTTGGGTAGGGGGTCCCGAACTGTACGTCTAAGGCGGATGGTAACAGGAGGCAGGGGACACAATGTTTTACCCAGGTTCGGGCCCTCTTGATGGAGGTAAAACCCTACGTCCTGCTTGATTATTCTTGATAATATGAGTAGTACAAGAGTTGATCTACCACGAGATCAGAGAGGCTAAACCCTAGAAGCTAGCCTATGGTATGATTGTATGTTGTCCTACGGACTAAAACCCTCCGGTTTATATAGACACTGGAGGGGGCTAGGGTTACACAGAGTCGGTTACAAGGAAGGAGATCTACATATCCGTATTGCCAAGCTTGCCTTCCACGCCAAGGAGAGTCCCATCCGGACACGGGACGAAGTCTTCAATCTTGTATCTTCATAGTCCAACAGTCCGGCCAAAGGATATAGTCCGGCTGTCTGGATACCCCCTAATCCAGGACTCCCTCAGTTTGCCTGATCATCCTCTCAAGAAAAATGAAATACATGATATCTTTTATAATGGACTAACCGATGCTTCCAGAGACCACCTGGATAGTTGTGCTGGTTGTGTTTTCAGGGAAAGAACAGTTGATCAAGCTGAATTGCTATTGAATAATATGTTGATGAGTGAAAATAATTGAACACTTCCTGAACCAACTCCTAAGCCAACTCTGAAGAAAAGGGGTATTCTATTTCTCAGTCCTGAAGATATGTAAGAGGCAAAAAAATCTATGAAAGAAAAAGGTATAAAATCTGAAGATGTTAAGAATTTACCTCCTGTTGAAGAAATGCATGGTCTTAATTCATCACCTATTGAAGAAACACACGGTCTTGATAACCCGACATAGGTAGTAAAGGTAAACTATCTCTATAGATATGATAAAGCCGAAATCCCTCCTGCTAAGTTTGGTAGGCAATGTTTGGATGAATTTGATAACTTTATGGTTAAGCAAGAAAACTTCAATGCTTACGTTGGTAGATAATTGAAACATAATGCTTATATGATTGAACACTTGGGTGATTATATGGCTAATGTTAAAGGTGAACTTAAACTTATCAGTAAACATGATTCTATGGTTACCACTCAAGTAGAACAAGTACTTAAAGCTTAGAATGATTTGCTCAATGAATTAAACAATAAGAATGATAAGGTTGTTAGAGTTATGACTAGAGGTGGTAAAATGACTCGGGAACCTTTGTATCCTGAAGGCCACCCTAAGATAATTGAGCAAGATTCTCAGAGAATTAATATTGATGCACCTAGTCCTTCTAAAAGGAAGAAAAAGAAAAATGATAGGACTTTGCATGCTTCTAGTAAACCTGTTGTTGACACACCTGAGAATCCCAATGATATTTCTATCTCTGATGCTGAAACACAATCTGGTAATGAACATGAACCTAGTGATATTGTTAATGATGATGTTCATGTTGATGCTCAACCTAGCAATAATAATGATGTAGAAATTGAACCTGCTGTTGATCTAGATAACCCACAATCAAAGAATCAACATTATGATAAGAGAGACTTTGTTGCTAGGAAGCATGGTAAAGAAAGAGAACCATGGGTTCAGAAACCCATGCCTTTTCCTCCTAAACCATCCAAGAAAAAGGATGATGAGGATTTTGAGCGTTTTGCTGAAATGATTAGACCTGTCTTTTTGCGTATGCGTTTGACTGATATGCTTAAAATGAATCCTTATGATAAGTACATGAAAGATATTTTTACAAATAAAAGAAAGATTCCGGAAGCTGAAATTTCCACCATGCTTGCTAATTATACTTTTAAGGGTGGAATACCAAAGATACTAGGAGATCCCGGAGTACCAACTATACCATGCTCCATTAAAAGAAACTATGTTAAAACTGCTTTATGTGATCTTGGAGCTGATGTTAGTGTTATGCCTCTCTCTTTATATCGTAGACTTGATTTGAATAAGTCGACACCTACTGAAATATCTTTGCAAATGGCTGACAAATCAACTGCTATACCTGTCGGTATTTGTGAGGATGTACCTGTTGTGGTTGCAAACGTTACTATTTTAACGGACTTTGTTATTCTTGATATTCCCCAGGACGATAGTATATCTATTATTCTTGGAAGACCCTTTTTGAATACTACAGGGGCTGTTATTGATTACACCAAAGGCAATGTCACTTTTCATGTTAATGGTACTGAGCATACGGTAAACTTTCTAAGGAAACAACCTCAAGTCCACAGTATCAATTCTATTGGAAAAATTTCAACAATTACTAGTGGAGGTTTTGAATTTCCTCTTCCTACTGTCAAGAAGAAATATGATATTCTTATTGTTGGGGATGTGCATATCCCCGTTGAGGTAACCTAGTGTTATTCAAAATTTCTCTGGTTTCATGTTATTCGAAATGAGTTTGTTAACAAGACCTGATCAACCTTGTTAGTGTATTCCTTTTGATGAGCATGAGATGGATGAATTTAGAAAACACAACTTTCTGTACCCTCCTTTTACTTTATGTTATTTATATTAAATAAAGCAAAAATAGTATTTTCTATCAGTTTTCTGAATTATCCGTGCAATAAAAAATACCTAGAAAATAAAAGTTCTCCAAATGCCCTGAGAACATGTCAGGGGGAGCTAGCACCTGGCCACAAGGGTCCAGGGAGCAAAGGTTTAACCTTGGGGGAGTTGATACGTCTCCGTCCTATCTACTTTTTCCAAACACTTTTGCCCTTGTTTTGGACTCTAACTTGCATGATTTGAATGGAACTAACCTAGACTGACGTTGTTTTCAGCAGAATTGCCATGGTGTTATTTTTGTGCAGAAATAAAAGTTCTCAGAATGACCAGAAAATCAACGGAGATTATTTTTGGAATATATAAAAAATACTAGAAGAAGAATCCATGTCAGGGGGCCCACACCCTGTCCAAGAGGGTGGGGGCGCCCCCTGTCTCGTGGGACCCCTGATGCTCCACCGACCTCAAGTCCAACTCCATATATTCGTGTTCGGGGAGAAAAAAATCCGAGAGAAGGATTCATCACGTTTTACGATACGGAGCCACCGCCAAGCCCTAAACTCTCTCGGGAGGGCTGATCTGGAGTCCGTTCGGGGCTCCGGAGAGGGGAATCTGTCGACATCGTCATTATCAAGCTTCCTCCATCACCAATTCCATGATGCTCACTGCCGTGCGTGAGTAATTCCATTGTGGGCTTCCTGGACGGTGATGGGTTGGATGAGATTTATCATGTAATCGAGTTGGTTTTGTTAGGGTTTGATCCCTAGTATCCACTATGTTTTGAGATTGATGTTGCTATGACTTTGCTATGCTTAATGCTTGTCACTAGGGCCCGAGTGCCATGATTTCAGATCTGAAACTATTATGTTTTCCTGAATATATGTGAGTTCTTGATCCTATCTTGCAAGTCTATAGTCACCTACTATGTGTTATGATCCGGCAACCCCGAAGTGACAATACTTGGGACCACTCCTGGTGATGACCGTAGTTTGTGGAGTTCATGTATTCACTATGTGTTAATGCTTTGGTCCAGTACTCTATTAAAAGGAGGTCTTAATATCCCTTAGTTTCCAATAGGACCCCGCTGCCACGGGAGGGTAGGACAAAATGTGTCATACAAGTTCTTTTCCATAAGCACGTATGACTATATTCGGAATACATGCCTACATTACATTGATGAATTGGAGCTAGTTCTGTGTCACCCTATGTTATAACTGTTGGATGAATAATCGCATCTGGCATAATTCTCCATCACCGATCCATTTCCTACGAGCTTTTGATATATTGTTCTTCGCTTATTTACTTTTCCGCTGCTACTATCACAATCACTACAAAACCCAAAAATATTACTTTTGCTACTGTTACCACTACTATCATATTACTTTGCTACTAAATACTTTGCTGTAGATATTAAGTTTCTAGGTGTGGTTGAATTAACAACTCAGCTGCTAATACTTGAGAATATTCTTTGGCTCCCATTGTGTCGAATCAATAAATTTGGGTTGAATACTTCACCCTCGAAAACTGTTGTGATCCCCTATACTTGTGGGTTATCAAGACTCACGAAGACCTAGCGCGATTTGAGGAAGCCCATCATTGGAATATACAAGCCAAGTTGTATAGTGAAAAATTCCCACTAGTATATGAAAGAGACAATATAGGAGACACTCTATCATGAAGATCATGGTGCTACTCTGAAGCGCAAGCATGGAAAAAGGATAGTAACATGGCGGAGCGCACTTTCAGTGCACGGATGCATTGGCACACTTTATCTATGCCGTGAGCTGCATGCATCGTGATGGGGCTAATGAGCGACATCGTGTAATATGGAGCAATATGTGGAACATATACTACGAGCTTGTGGTAGCTCTTGGCTGGGGTTACGGTCCAGTATCTCGGGTGCTATGCCCCCAAAATCCTCTAGCACCTATTCCAGATTTCTTTGTACTCGGGCAAACTCAGAACAGGTCCCTCTGCATGATGTTGGTTGTATGGCACACCTAGTTGTGGCCGAGCAAGTGGAGTGCATGAAGTTCGGGGTAGGGCCAGCATAAACCATGTCAACATCAGCCAGCCATGCCGTGATAGTGGATCTTGAGACAAAAAGCTACCAAGTCGTCTCTCATCATTTCAGATCCATCATTTTGCACCCTAGTGATATGGAGTTCATCGACATGGACGGGTAGCTAAGGCTGGTTTGCTTATAAACTTCTGCAAGATTTGGATCGACAACTTAGTACTAATCAGATATTTTTCCTACTCTTAGATCGACCACTAGTTTGATTCCTAACTGCTCCAGAGCGGTGGCGAGAGATCGTGCTGTTCGTCCAGCTCAATCAAATTGTTTGTCAGGATGGTCTAGGGTTTGCAAGATCGTGGGAACACAGGCAGGCAGCGAGGCTGAGAATGAAGCTGCTGCAGAACATGCAGCAAACAAGCAAGTACATGAAGAGAGATCGATTGACCACGCACCCGAAGAGTCATTTTTTTGTGGGCAGAGTGTCAAAGTTGGATTATCCGAGGCCCGTGTTCCTGATGTTTGCGGAGAGGCAACATCTAAGTGGAAACGAAGGTTAGCTTGTTAGTAGCTTTTTTACGTCGAGATTTCTTGAGTTAAAAATGACTCTCCAATACAAATTAGATACAAACAAAATTTAGTTTTGAGATAATATTTTCAATAATATGATGGGAAGAGCTACATACTTCTATGAGAGACCTACCAAAAGAAAAAAAACACTTTTTATCAAAAAAATCCTAAGATAAATTCACTGCATCTAGAATATTTTCTAAGATAATTTTTACTAGGGTAAACTTTGCTTCACAAGGAAAAAATTGGTTGAAGTAATTTTTGTGCTGATACACAATATGCAGTTACATGAATCAAAGCTTGATTATGCTTGCGAAGTTTAAAAACTATATTCATTTTTTACACAAAAAGATTAGATGAAGGAGAACACAACTAGCTGGAGCCTGTGGATTTTCTGCACATGCATACCATTCTGGTCCACGGAGTTCGTGGGCCAATTTTCCATGGGCTAAGTCGTTGTTCATAGCTGGGTCGCCCATGTTTGGGAAGGCTAACTCAGCCCGCAATGGAGAAAGAAAAAAGTGGCCCATTTATCTAGTATAGAGAAAAAAGGAGATTGTACGGAATTAGTTATTCGATTTTTTTGTCCACCCATTCAACCTGAACTGATTAAATTTTGTAACTGCACATGCAGGGTTAGATTATCTGATGGAGACTGTGAGAGAGAATGGAGTGCAGAAGGCATTGTAGAAAAGAAGGAAGGCATTGTAATAAACCCTAAGATCGGTTTATCGTTCGATTCATTGAATGGGGCATATGAATTTTACAATCTATATTCGTGGGAGATTGGTTTCGGGATACGGTTTGCTGGAAGCCGTCTGATACGTCTCCAACGTATCTATAATTTTTCTGCTCCATGCTATATTATCTACTGTTTTGGACATTATTGGGATTTATTATCCACTTTTATATTATTTTTGGGACTAACCTATTAACCGGAGGCCCAGCCCAGAATTGCTGCTTTTTTGCATGTTTTAGGGTTTCGAAGAAAAGGAATACCAAACGGAGTCCAAACGGAATGAAACCTTCGGGAACGTGATTTTCTCAACGAACAAGACCCAGGAGACTTGGACCCTATGTCAAGACACAAAAGAGGAGGCCACGAGGTAGGGAGCGCG
>NC_041384.1:466435177-466456305 GCF_002162155.2 Triticum dicoccoides
CCCTGTTGCTCCACCGACGTACTCCTTCCTCCTATATATACCTACGTACCCCCAAACGATCAAATACGGAGCCAAAAACCTAATTCCAACGCCGCAACTTTCTCTATCCACGAGATCCCATCTTGGGGCCTGTTCCGGAGCTCTGCCGGAGGGGGCATCGATCACGGAGGGCTTCTACATCAACACCATAGCCTCTCCGATGAAGTGTGAGTAGTTCACCTCAGACCTACGGGTCCATAGTTATTAGCTAGATGGCTTCTTCTCTCTTTTTGGATCTCAATACAATTTTCTCCCCCTCTCTTGTGGAGAACTATTCAATGTAATCTTCTTTTTTCGGTGTGTTTGTTGAGACCGATGAATTGTGGGTTTACGATCAAGTCTATATATGAATAATATTTGAATCTTCTCTGAATTCTTTTATGTATGATTGGTTATCTTTGCAAGTCTCTTCGAATTATCAGTTTGGTTTGGCCTACTAGATTGATCTTTCTTACAATGGGAGAAGTGCACAACTTCGGGTTCAATCTTGCGGTGTCCTTTCCCAGTGACAGTAGGGGCAGCAAGGCACGTATTGTATTGTTGCCATCGAGGATAACATGATGGGGTTTTCATCATATTGCATGAGTCTATCCCTCTACATCATGTCATCTTTCTTAAGGAGTTACTTTGTTTTTAACTTAATACTCTAGATGCATGCTGGATAGCGGTCGATGAGTGGAGTAATAGTAGTAGATGCAGGCAGGAGTTGGTCTACTTGTCTCGGACGTGATGCCTATATGCATGATCATACCTAGATATTCTCAGAACTATGCTCAATTCTGTTAATTGCTCAACAGTAATTTGTTCACCCACCGTAGAATACTTGTGCTCTCGAGAGAAGCCACTAGTGAAACCTATGGCCCCCGGGTCTATCTTTATCATATTAATCTCCTAATACTTAGTTATTTCCTTTGCTTTTTTACTTTGCCTTTATTTTACCTTGCATCTTTATCACAAAAATACCAAAAATATTATCTTTATCATATCTATCAGATCTCACTCTCGTAAGTGGCCGTGTAGGGATTAACAACCCCTATTCACGTTGGTTGCGAGGATTTGTTTGTTTTGTGCAGGTACGAGGGACTCGCGCGTAGCCTCCTACTGGATTGATACCTTGGTTCTCAAAAACTGAGGGAAATACTTACGCTACTTTGATGCATCATCCCTTCGTCTTCGGGGAAAACCAACGCAGTGCTCAAGAGGTAGCACCGTCTAAATGTGAAATGAGCGAAATGCATGCAGGAGCTAGTATGCGGGTGTGCAGTAAGTATACATGGGAAACAATTATTTATATTTGTATATTATGACTATATTATGACAAAATTTAATATCCCCCCTTTTTAATGTAGGGCGTACCAACAAAGGATAACAGTAGATCGACAAGGTGTGGTTGCGATGCAAAAATACGTCTCCTGCGTTTAGCTGACAATGGATGGTATGTCAGCGAGCACCAAAGCCAGAATAACCACCCTCTGTCTATTACATGCGGGCAGAAGCTACATTGGAAATCGGACAGGTACATTGATATACACACTAAAGACTTGGTGAAGAGGTTACGTGAGAATAATGTAAGCCTTAGCAAAGTGTATAGTATTGTTGGAAGCTTCTTCGGTACATTGGAAAATGTACCGTTTACCAAAAGAAACGGTATTGTTGGAAGCTAGATTGCAGTGCGGGCCTTGCTATGTGCAAGTGGGATTGCAATGCCTATTGATATAAAAATGGATATGGATTTGTGGATCTAAGAGAAATTCATGGCAATACTGTTGATAAAATGCTTAAATTCCATACCCGAGGCGGGGCAAATGGGGCTGGAGGCACACGAGATATTGGGGGACTGGGCGCCAAGTATAGCTTCCGTGCTGGAGACGGGGGGCGGTCGGAAAAACTTGGGAGCTTGATCTGTGCCGCCGCCGTGAGTGTTTCTGGTAGGTAAAAGGTGGGGTGGGGGAGAAGAACAGTAAATGTTTTGCCTGCACATGGGGGTAAGTAGATAAGGGACCTGGTCTGATCAAACATATGTTTGCAGAGCTAGGAATTGGGCGAGCACTACAAAAAGAAGACACATCTATGACATTTTGGGCCGAACGAATTTTTTCTGTCAGGGTTATGACACTTCTATGACGATAATTGTGACAAAACCCGGTATCCTCATAGATGTGGTGGGATCCTACTTCTATGACAAAAAATCATGACAGAAAAATGGGCTTTTCATCCTAGGCGGGCCGGAGACGCAGCTGCATGACATTCTTTGCGTCGTCCTTGACGAAAAAAACCATGGTAGAAGCGAGGGCGAGGAAAATATCGGGGGAGTTCCCGATTACGGTGGGTGGTCGGGGGCTGAGCGATGCACTTTTCTCTCGTACGTACGCACGTGTGTGCGAGGCGTTGCGCTCTAACTGAACCAGAGCAAGGCGTTGCGCTCTAACTGAACCCGAGCGATTGCACTAGCTACGTTACTGAACCCGAGCGATCGATCCCTTGTTGTTAACTGAACCCGAGTGATTCCTTCACTACTGTTGCTAACTAAAGCCGATCAATGTTGCCTCTTGATGAACAATGATCATTGTTGGGGGTTTGGATGAACAGTTCCCGGTGGGGTTGGATGAACAGGACCCCGTGGTGTTGCTACTGGATGAACAGTACCCCGATCGATCGAGCCAGTGGATGAATAGGACCCCATGGAGGGGTGGATGAACAGGACCCCGTGGAGGGATGGATGAACATGACGACCCCGTGGAGGGCTGGTTGAACAGTAGTCGGTGGAGGGCTAGATGAACAGTAGCCCATGGAGGGTGCTTGAACAGGACCCCGTGGAGAGGGCTGGTTGAACAGTAGCCGGTGGAGGAGCGCGCGGTGGAGGCTGGATGAACATGAACCCGTGGATGAACAGTCGTAGGTGGAGGCTGGAGGAGGTCGACAATGGATGAACTGTAGCCCGTGGAGGCTAGAGGAGGTCGACGATGGAGATGAACAATATCCCGTGGAGTCTCGTTTTCTGTACGCCACACCCCTCCCGATGAACAGGACCCCCGTTTTGACCGTAGCACTCCAACACAAGTCCATTTCCTCCGTTTTGCGGTATGCCACACCCCTCCCGATCAACAGGACCCCGTTTCGACCATAGGAGGTCCAAGAGAAGTCTGTTTCCTCTGTTTTGCGGTATGCCAGACCCCTCCCGATGAATAGGATCCCGTTTCGACCGTGGCCGGTCGAACACAAGGCCGTTTCCTTCGTTCTGTTGTACGCCAGGCCTCGTTTCGATCGGCTGTTCCGTCCAAGCTGGTTGGCTCCCGATGAACAGCACGCGTTCTGTTGCCTCCCGATGAACACAACACATTCCGTTGCCTCCCCATGAACACGACGACGATGACACAGTTTCTCCGTTCCGACCCAACCATGCACACGAGCCCTGGCCATACGTATGCGTGAGTAGGCATTCGAGACCCCACCCGTATGTACGTATGTGGCCATATTTACTTTCTTGCACCCTGGCCGCCGTACGTACGTGTACAAGCTACGTGCGCGCCTCTACTATGACACATGTGCGCCTCTACTACGACACGTGCACGCCTCTACATCAACCAGTATGTACGTACACGTTCGCGACCAGAATGACAACGCTACATACGCTTCGACCAGGTGGGTCCCGACTGTGAGGCACTTCCTTGTGTGTGAAGATGTAGCTGGTGGGTCCGACAAGTCAGGGGGAAATGATTCTTCGGGAAATACGATGGCCCGTCCGGTGGGTCCCTGCTGTCAGGTGGAGGAAAATTATTTTGCGCGTAATAAGAAGGCACTTCCTTGCTGCTGCCATGCACCCAGCTGTCAGCCTCTCCACGTACAGTACTCTTCCGATGGAAGTCGTTCCTTGACCTCGTTGACCAAGCCGCACCGAGAGCACCCGGGCGGTGGACGATGGCGAGGCCTAGGAAGGGGACGACACGGAGCCGGGGAAGACGCGGCAGTGGAAGCCCACGCGGAGAGGAGTACGAGGGTTCACTGGTTTGACTGCAGTATGAGGCTGCCGCCGCCGCCGAATAACATGGGTGTGGGTGAGTGGATGGCCTAGCTAGTGGTGGGAGTAGTAGGGGCAGTGAGGCCTCCGCGGCATCACAGCCGGCCACGGGAGGCAGGAGCAGGCGGCATGACCGGCGCTACTTTGGGCGGCTGGAGCAAGAAGACCAGAGGTTGAAGAAGCACTACGGCCGTTGGATGGACACCGTACGGTCACTGGAGCTAAAATCGTTCACATTGACTAAGTTGAAAAAGCCCTCCGTCTGCCTCAACTTAGTGGGCCTACAAGTCAGCCTCCCATATGGTGGGTCCCACCTAGCAGGAGGAGTATTCATTTTTTTGTGGATAATAAGGAAGCACTTCCTTGCGTGCGAAGATATAGCTGGTGGGTGTGAGCTGTCAGCGGCGGGAACATTTTTTTTGTGAAATAAAGAGGCCCTTCCTGTGGGTCCCAGATGTCAGGTGGAGGAATCATTATTTTGTGCATAATAAGGAGGCATTTCTTTGTGTGCGGCCGTGGACCCAACTGTTAGCCTCTCCACGTACAGTACACTTCTGATGGATGTCGTTCATTGATCACGCCGCGCCGAGAGCACCAGGGCGGTGGACGACGGCGAGGCCTACGAAGGGAACAACACGGAACCGGGGAAGACACGGCAGTGGCTGCCCACGTGGTGGGGAGTACGAGGGTTGACTAGTTCGGCTGCCGTCGCTGGAAAATAATAGGAGGGATGGGTGAGTAGAGGGATAGACAGGCCAGGGATGCGAGTGTGGTGGGGCCGTGAGGCCTGCCTGGCAGCATATCCGGCAACGGGAGGAGGGAGCAGGCGGTTCCGCCAGCGCTGGTTTGGGCGGCTGGAGCAAGAAGATCAAAGACTAAAAAGGCACAGTTTCCATTAGATTGATGTCTAACGGTCTGACGTTGGTAGAGTCAGTTTTGACTAAGTTTCTTTTGTTGAGAAACCTTGTGTACGCATGAACTTAGTAGGCCCACAAGTCAGCCTCCAAATTTGTGGCAGACAACATAGAGCCCATTTGCTATTTTTTAAAATTTGCAGCTCGTTTTCTAATTCTTAAATAATTTATTACAGCCCATTTTTTGCCTAGGACCACAGTCAAAAAGTTCAACATATTTTCCATACTTCGGTGGAGTGCGAATTATTGTAATCCTGAAATGATAAACATTTTAAGAGCTTATTGATTTTCCAAAAAAAATCTTTTGTTTTTCTAAGCAAATAAGACGTGGGACAATTAAGTTGGTTTAAGGGAAAACCAGTGGTAAAAATCAGCACTAGAAGGGAAAACAACAACAAAAATAAGGATGTAAATATGAAAAGGGAACTTTATGTATTTTCAGTATAATGATACGTGCATATGAACTAGTAAAACTATAGGTAGATATTAGAAAATGGAAGTAGGACATGGCGTTTCAAAAGGAAAATAGAACTGGGTTGTGTGTTTGATTCAGTAAAAAAACTGCATGCGAGTGTTGTTAGACAAAATATAACTAACATCGGCGGGCCAGAGGCCAGTAGATACCTGCTGGATCTTTGTGCCCCATTGTCGTCATGGGTTGGGCCTGCTAAATACAAAACCAAGCCTGGGCAGTCTACAACCCAGTTGAAACTTGCTCGGCCTGAAAAAACAATATACCTGCTCAATAAACGAGAGAATTCTTCAAGTACAGATTGATAACTGGGATGCAGCAGGTATATTGTTTTTCATCGTGATAATAAGTGCATGCACTTGTTTCGAAAAATTTGGAGAACTAGGAATTCGAAAGGCAGGTGCTTATGCTACCCATCAAATAAAAATTAGGTGCCTGAAAATTTGTTTTGAAACAAATGATTCAGCTTTATATCCACGTCAACCCTCGGCATGATGGTTGGAAGCAAATGCCAAGTTCATACCGAAAGATCGTTAACTAAAATACCAACTAGCGGACGAAAAGGTAGTACAAGTACCAATACCAAACTAACTTATAATCTTTTTACTCCTAGCCCTAGTGTTCGTCTGGTAGAAAATGTTCTAGAGGACCAGCTCCCGCTCCTTCTCTTGCTCCAGCATCACCCAGTTAGTCCTCTATTGGTCGAAGTTCTTGTTGATGTGCAGCACGAGAATCTTTTTGCTGCCCGTCTACTGGCCGCTGACCATCACCGGCAAGGTATTGCCGGTCTTGTGCCACATCGCATGCATGCTGACCTCCGACTGTATCTTGCGACGCGTCCACATGCCCCTCTTGAATGCCTTGGAATTATGCTGGAAGAAATGCTTGCTTAGACCACTCGATGTGATACCTACAGTATTGTCGAATACATGTTTTAGTGTACGTAGTTGGCATTTTCATAACATCTTTGGCATGTTGCAGTCACTTGTGTCACTTTTTATTAACTGTCAAATTGTAATTGCTTCACTAGGTCTATGTCTAAAAAAAATAGAGCTATAAACAAGGGAATATGTTTGTGCAAGTAGACGGCCGATCGGTGTCTTACCTGGAAGTTTCTCACGATGGGTGTAGCATATGTCGTGCTCGCTGTCGATGGTTGGTATGAACAAATCGATGAGAGGGTTAGATCTCGCGCTATCGGCACTCACTTTGTCCTCAAGGTGCTCAATCGGCTCCTGATCCGTGGGATCGAACTTGACGCCAGCCGGTAGCACTGGCCAATCCTTCTTGGACTTGCATCGGTTAATTCCAGTTATATATATGGTACTCAATGTATGATCAATAGATTGTTTTAAGTGAATGCTAAAATATTTCGACAGATAGGCGGTACTCCAAATCTGAAGTCCACAATACCTGAACACGCCACCAGGATTCTTATGTCACCTCATGCGTAGCATGTTGTCACGTCAATTCAATGTGTGGACATGATGAATAATTTGACCATAGTATACTAGTACTACTACTGTACTACTTACTAGTCATATTTAGTGTCACATTTTAACCATATGTCTAACTAACAAGTACGCACTTGAAGCCTAATTGATATATATATATATATATATATATAGCTTCTGCACAACATCTCCATCATCATTATCAGTACATCCTACGCAGGTGAGTTAGGATGCACTTGATCCCAGAAAGGTATCTATCCTTCAAACCAGAGGAGTGCTTCAAACTAACAACAATACATAATATCCAACAAAAGAGAGTCGTGCTACAGTAGCAGGATACATGGCTCAGTCTAGATATCAGTACGAATCAAGTTTTGCAATTTTGTTGTTGGCATGAACCACATCACCGCATGTCGGGTTTGCAAAAGACATCCATCGCATGGAAGCTTGATGCCTTTCACACACTGAAGATTACCTGGCAACAAGCTGTGACGATGAATCTCTGGATATGGTGATTCATGAAACCCATGGTATGATGTGCAAACACAGTTCCCCCCGGCGAATGGAAGTTGCATAGCACGGTAATCATCGCTGGTGATATGATCGATGATTGGTTGGATGATCAGATAATTGAGCCCGAGGAACATGGAGTGGTTGCCGAGGCTATAAAGCCACCTCCAGTTGAACACGCCTGGCCCAATGGAGCTGGGATCTTTCACGAACACGAAGCATCCATAGCCATCAATGTCACAAACGCCCCAGGCATTGTACTACATGTGGTTTGGTGTAATGGTTTGGTCAATTTGGTACATGTGAATGAGCATCAAATGACCGTCGTCAGCTGAACGAGCGATAAACCACCACCCATCAGCTGGTATGATTCCAGGTCATGGAATCATGAAGGCCAGCGCATTTGCGCCTGATGCAACACTTCAAATTGGAGGCCAAAAGGAAAAAAATAAATAATCATGTTCAGAGTATGTGTGGAATTAAGATTATTATAACAGTGACACATATCATAGACATAGAATTGCAATGCCGTGGTCGGTTGTCATAATCATACCCCAAGTTAAAAAAATAAGCCAGTGGCTTTCATATTCTAGCAATATGTCATGGTTCAAACATCAGGTAACAATGAGAGGAAAACAACTATGACAGGGCCTACTCATATTCTACCATAGCACTTACTACTGTTCTCATATCAACTCTAAGCAATAACATGTGTTGTTATAAAAATCTTGGAAATGAGAGTAACATATAGCAATCATGAGGTTATGCTCATAATATCCATTCTAAAAATCATTAGATGCCAATTTTTTTATATCAACTCTAACAATAACATGTGTGGTCATAAAAATCTAGGAAATGAGAGGAACATATATCAAGGATGTGGTTATAGACATACTATCTATTCTAAATTTGTAACAATGAACAGGCAGTCGTATTCATAAGGTAAAGATGCGATGAGATGGAACAATTACACAACGATAGATTCCACCAGTATAGGCAGCCAATCTGTGCGTCGACCACGTAAACGATACCATCATGCACTATAGCATCAAACAGTAATGTTGCCTCAACAGGATTGATGATGAGCCATAACCATGTATGGTGACCGGATTCCAGATAGACTAATCCCATGTATAACAAGGTAATGAGCTTGTAATCCATGTAGTATTTTGATTGAGTGGGCACTTCGTAGATTACAACTTTCAACAAATAGAGGTCGAGCCAAAAGCTCGACGCATCTCATGCGTAGTAGGCAGGAGTGTCCGGCGGGCCGCGAGGCTCGATGGCGGTGATACGTCTCCAAGGTATCTATTAATTTTGATTGTTCCATGCTATTATATTATCTGTTTTGGATGTTTATGAGCTTTATTATACATTTTTATATTATTTTTGGGACTAACCTATTAACCGGAGGCCCAGCCCAAATTGTTGTTTTCTTGCCTATTTCAGTGTTTCGAAGAAAAGGAATATCAAACGGAGTCCAAACGGAATGAAACCTTCGGGAGAGTTATTTTTGGAACAGAAGCAATCTAGAAGACTTGGAGTAGACGTCAGGGAAGCTTCGAGGTGGCCACGAGGCAGGGAGGCGCGCCCCCACCCTCGTGGGCCCCTCGTGGCTCCCCTGACTGACTTCTTTCGCCTATATATGTCCATATACCCTAAAAACATTGAGGGGCACAATAGATCGGGAGTTCCGCCGCTAGAAGCCTCCGTAGCCACCAAAAACCAATCTAGGTCCGTTCCGGCACCCTGCCGGAGGAGGGAATCCCTCTCCGGTGGCCATCTTCATCATCCCGGCGCTCTCCATGACGAGGAGGGAGTATTTCACCCTCGGGGCTGAGGGTATGTACCAGTAGCTATGTGTTCTATCTCTCTCTCTCTCGTGTTCTTGAGGTGGCATGATCTTGATGTATCGCGGGCTTTGCTATTATAGTTGATTCTTATGATGTTTATCCCCCTCTACTCTCTTGTAATGGACTGAGCTTTCCCTTTGAAGTTATCTTATCAGATTGAGTCTTTAAGGATTTGAGAACACTTGATGTATGTCTTGCATGTGCTTATCTGTGGTGACAATGGGATATCACGTGATCCTATTGATGTATGTTTTGGTGATCAACTTGCGAGTTCCGTGACCTCGTGAACTTATGCATAGGGGTTGGCACACGTTTTTGTCTTGACTCTCCGGTAGAAACTTTGGGGCACTCTTTGAAGTTCTTTGTGTTGGTTGAATAGATGAATCTGAGATTGTGTGATGCATATCGTATAATCATACCCATGGATACTTAAGGTGATATTGGAGTATCTAGGTGACATTAGGGTTTTTGTTGATTTGTGTCTTAAGGTGTTATTCTAGTACGAACTCTATGATAGATTGAACGGAAGAATAGCTTCGTGTTATTTTACTACGGACTCTTGAATAGATCAATCAGAAAGGATAACTTTGAGGTGGTTTCATACCCTACCATAATCTCTTCGTTTGTTTTCCGCTATTAGTGACTCTTTGTTTCATGTTGAGGGATAGTTATATGATCCAATTATGTTATTCTTGTTGAGAGAACTTGCACTAGTGAAAGTATGAACCCTAGGCCTTGTTTCAACACATTGCAATACCGTTTGTGCTCACTTTTATCATTAGTTACCTTGCTGTTTTTATATTTTCAGATTACAAAAACCTATATCTACCATCTATATTGCACTTGTATTACCATATCTTCGCCGAACTAGTGCACCTATACAATTTACCATTGTATTGGGTGTGTTGGGGACACAAGAGACTCTTTGTTATTTGGTTGCAGGGTTGCTTGAGAGAGACCATCTTCATCCTACGCCTCCCACGGATTGATAAACCTTAGGTCATCCACTTGAGGGAAATTTGCTACTATACTACAAACCTCTGCACTTGGAGGCGCAACAACGTCTACAAGAAGAAGGTTGTGTAGTAGACATCAGGCGCCAGTATCCAACAATGGAAGGGTGATCTCTCGCTAGGAGTAGATATCCACGAGACGCCACGGACTACCGAATTGGTGGATGAGGACGATCCAGTTGGCCTTCATGCCCACCCAGTAGTTGCCGCACATGAAGGACAGGTGGACGGGTAGTAGTAGCATGTCGAGGGGCACCACGGCAACCTCCGTAGGATCGTCAAGTCGGTGTATGGGCCACCTGCAAGGATCGGGCGTCAGCGAGCAGGGTGTCTTGAAAAGAGCCGGCCTGTTGCAGACGAGTAGATGGTACAAAGACACCGAGCATGCGGCCATACGGACGGTGCTGAGCAGGTCCATACGATTACAGATCTGCTCCAAGAGAACATCGGGGAGGGAATTCCAATCGCGGCTCTGCGTGTCAGTCGGTTCTGCCATAGGGTCTTTTAGGGCGCTGAGTGATTGGGGTTTTCAGTGCCTGCGAGCTAGCGGGGAAGTGGATTCGGGCGGGCAAGCAAAGAAAATGGCGTGTGTGGCCAAGCAGTGAGCGGGGGGATATGGTATGCGCGAGCTACCAAGGAAGATGGCGCAGGCGGATAATCAGTGAGCAGGGGGGATGGTGTGCGGCCGACGATGGGGAATAGAGGAGGAAGAAGAAGAGAGGAGGAAGAAGAGTGAAAGACGGGGAAGAAAGTGCATTATATCTCAATTCTACTAGTACTACTATTAGGATATACTGTCCTTTGGAGTGTAAACAGTTATGCCAATGACATGTTGGTCTACCTCAAGAGGGCCCATATGTCAGTTAATAGAGGAGAGAGGTGCGTAGACGTATTTGCGGAAGCATGCTCCACTACCAAACATGATGGTAGTACTCCTAGGAAAGGCTAATTTAGTAACACTAACACGCTAGTTCAACTTATTAATTAAGTGTCCCATCTGCTGCAGCGTGTATTGTCACTTCACTGTGAAGACTAGTTGAATAGTTCTCTCTAACCAAGATGGGGAATAATGGATCGCGAAGGCTTCCTATCTACAGTATCCCTATGCCTATACGCTCATCCTGTCCAACAAGATGAAACATCGGCCAAGGCACCCGGCGCCAATAATGTAGGAGTACTAGTACTACCCCCTTTCCGGTTTATAGGGCTCAATTCAAAAATCTCACAACCAAGGTAGATGATTAGTGGTGGAATAATTTTTGTAGTTTGCAGAAACACTCAATTAACTCACTCATTTTCCTCAAAAAATTATGTTTACCAATGCATTAATTTTGTGTAAAACTTTGACCATCTACTCCCTCCATCCAGGTGAATAAGTCATCTTTGGTTGTGCACCGTGACCAACGAGGGAAAAACAAGATAACTTAATGTTTATTTGCTACTCCCTGCTACCTCTTGAGCATGTGTTGGTTTTCCCTTGAAGAGGAAAGGGTGATGCAGCAAAGTAGCGTAAGTATTTCCCTTAGTTTTGAGAATCAAGGTATCAACCTAGTAGGAGACAATGCACAAGTCACCTAGTACCTGCACAAACAACCAAGAACCTTGCAACCAACGCGATAAAGGGGTTGTGAATCCCTTCACGGTTGCTCGCAAAAGTGAGATCTAATAAAGATAGTAAAGTAAATATTTTTAGTATTTTTGTGTATAGATTGGAAAGTAAAGATTGCAAAATAGTAAACGAGATGCGATGTAAATAAAAGAGATGCAATATAATAAGAAAGAGACCCGGGGGGCATAGGTTTCACTAGTGGCTTCTCTCAAGAAAGCATGCATTATGGTGGGCGAACAAATTACTGCCGAGCAATTGATAGAAAAGCGCATAGTTATGAAGATATCTAAGGCAATGATCATGAATATAGGCATCACGTCCATGTCAAGTAGATCGAAACGATTATGCATCTACTACTATTACTCCACATATCGACCGCTATCCAGCATGCATCTAGAGTATTAAGTTCATAAGAACAGAGTAATGCATTAAGCAAGATGACATGATGTAGAGGGATAAACTCAAACAATATGATATAAACCCCACCTTTTTATCCTCGATGGCAACAATACAATACATGCCTTGTTGCCCCTACTGTCACTGGGAAAGCACTTCTCCCATTGCAAGAAAGATCAATCTACTAGGCCAAACTAAACCGATAATTCGAAGAGACTTGCAAAGATATCAAATCATGCATATAAGAATTCAGACAAGAACCAAATAATATTCATAGATAATCTTGTTCATAAATCCACAATTCATCGGATCTCGGCAAACACACCGCAATAGAGTATTACATCAAATAGATCTCCAAGAACATCGAAGAGAACTTTATATTGAGAATCAAAGAGAGAGAGAAGAAGCCATCTAGCTAATAACTATGGACCGGAAGGTCTGTGGTAAACTACTCACACTTCATCGGAGAGGCAATGGTGTTGATGTAGAAGCCCTCCGTGATCGATTCCCCCTCCGGTAGATCGCCGGAAAAGGCCCCAAGATGGGATCTCACGGGTATAGAAGGTTGCGGCGGTGGAAAAGTGGTTTTGTGGCTCTCTGTGATCGATCTAGGGTATAAGCGTATATATAGGCGAAAGAAGTACGTCGGTGGAGCTACGAGGGGCCCACGAGGGTGGGGGCGCGCCTACCCCCCTGGGCGCCCTCCTGCCTCGTGGCCACCTCATGGAGTTCCAGACTTCGACTCCAAGTCTTCTGGATTGCTTTCGGTCCAAGAAAGATCATCGCAAAGGTTTCATTCCGTTTGGACTCCATTTGGTATTCCTGTTTCTGAGATACTCTACAATAGGAAACAAAAACTGGCACCGGGCCTCTAGTTAATAGGTTAGTCCCAAAAATAATATAGAAGAGCATATTAAAGCCCATTAAACATCCAAAACAGATAATATAACAACATGGAACAATCAAAAATTATAGATACGTTGGAGACATATCGAGTAGGTAAATGATAAAAACAGAATTTTTGATGTGGAATGCTACCTAACATAATTATCAATATAATTTTCTTTATTGTGGCATGAATGTTCAGATCCGAAAGATTCAAGACAAAATTTTAATATTGACATAAAAATAGTAATACTGCAAGCATACTAACAAAGTAATCATGTCTTCTCAAAATAACTTGGCCAAAGAAAGTTCATCCCTACAAAATCACATAGTTTGGCTTTGCTCCATCTTCGTCACACGAAATATTCAGATCATGCACAACCTCGATGACAATCCAAGCAATTGTTTCATACTTTAGTATTCTCAGCCTTTTTCAACTTTCACGCAATACATGTGCGTGAGCCATGGACATAGCAGTATAGGTGGAATAGAATGGTGGTTGTGGAGAAGACAAAAAAGGAGGAAGATGGTCTCACGTCAAGTAGGCGTATTAATGGGCTATGGAGATGCCCATCAATAGATATCAATATGAATGAGTAGGCATTGCCATGCAACGGATGCATTAGAGCTATAAATGTATGAAAGGTCAACAAAAGAAACTAAGTGGGTGTGCATCCAACTTGCTTGCTCATGAAGACCTAGGGCATTTTGAGGAAGCCCATTATTGGAATATACGAGCCAAGTTCTATAACGAAAATTCCGACTAGTATATGAAAGTGACAAAATAAAAGACTCTCTATCATGAATATCATGGTGCTACTTTGAAGCACAAGCATGGAAATAGGATAGTAGCATTGTCCCTTCTCTATTTTTCTCTGCTTTTTTTGTTTGGCTTCTTTGGCCTCCTTTTTTTCATTGGCTTCTTTGGCCTCTTCTTTTTCCTCACACGAGATAATGCTCCAATAATGATGATCATCACACTTCTATTTATTTACAACTCAAGGATTACAACTCGATACTTAGAACAAAATATGACTCTATATGAGTGCCTCCGGCGGTGTACCGGGATGTGCAATGAATCAAAAGTGACATGTATGAAAACTTTATGAATGGTGGCTTTGCCACAAATACGATGTCAACTACATGATCATGCCAGGCAATATGACAATGATGGAGCGTGTCATAATAGACAGAACGATGGAAAGTTGCATGGCAATATATCTCAGAATGGCTATGGAAATGCCATAATAGGTAGGTATGGTGGCTGTTTTGAGGAAGGTAAATGGTGGGTTTATGGTGCCGGCGAAAGTTGCGCGGTACTAGAAAGGCTAGCAACGGTGGAAGGGTGAGAGTGCGTATAATCCATGGACTCAACATTACTCATAAAGAACTCACATACTTATTGCAAAAATCTACAAGCCATCAAAACCAAGCACAACACGCATGCTCCTAGGGGGATAGATTGGTAGGAAAAGACCATCGCTCGTCCCCGACCGCCACTCATAAGGAAGACAACCAAAGAAATGCCCCATGCTTCAAATTTGTTACACAACGGTTACCATACGTGCATGCTATGGGACTTGCAAACCTCAACACAAGTATTTCTCAAATTCACAATTAATCTACTAGCATGACTCTAATATCAACATCCTCATGTCTCAAAACAATCATCAAGCATCAAACTTCTCATAGTATTCAACACACTTTATATGAAAGTTTTAATTATACCCATCTTGGATGCCCATCATATTAGGACTAGTTTTATAGCCAAAGCAAATTACCATGCTGTTCTAAAAGACTCTCAAAATAATATAAGTGAAGCATGAGAGATCAATAATTTCTATAAAATAAAATCACTACCGTGCTCTAAAAAAATATAAGTGAAGCACTAGAGCAAAATTACCTAGCGCAAAAGATATAAGTGAAGCACATAGAGTATTCTAATAAATTCTGATTCATGCGTATCTCTCCCAAAAGGTTTGTACAGAAAGTATGATTGTGGTAAACTAAAAATTAAAGACTCAAATCATACAAGACGCTCCGAGCAAAACACATATCATGTGGTGAATAAAAATATAGCCTCAAGTAAAGTTATCGATAGACGAAGACGAAAGAGGGGGTGCCTTCCGGGGCATCCCCAAGCTTAGGCTTTTGGTTGTCCTTGAATTTTACCTTGGGGTGCCTTGGGCATCCCCAAGCTTAGGCTCTTGCCACTCCTTATTCCAAAATCCATCAAATCTTTACCCAAAAACTTGAAAACTTCACAACACAAAACTTCAACAAAAAATCTCATGAGCTCTGTTAGTATAAGAAAATAAACTACCACTTTAAGGTACTTTAATGAACTCATTCGTTATGTATACTAGTGTTAAACATACTGTATTCCAACTTCTCTATGGTTCATACCCCCCGATACTACTCATAGATTCATCAAAATAAGCAAACAACACGCGAAAAACATAATCTGTCAAAAACATAATAGTCTGTAGCAATCTGGAGGTTTAGAATACTTTTGTAACTCCAAAAATTGTGAAAAATTAGGATGAGCAGGATAAAAAGCATATTGATCTGCTGCAGTTAGGATTGGTATTTTATCGCTCTATGGTAAAAAATGATAATTATTTTCGTGAGCGCATACTTTCTGTTTTTATCAGCAAGATCAAACAACAATCACCCAAGAAAATCCTAAAGGCTTTACTTGGCACAAACACTAATTAAACATAAAAACACAATCATAACAGAAGCTAGATGAATTATTTATTACTGAACAGGAACAAAAAGCAAAGAACAAAAATAAAATTGGGTTGCCTCCCAACAAGCGCTATCATTTAACGCCCCTAGCTAGGCATGAAAACAAGAATAGATATAGGTATTGGCATCTTTGGTATTGGGGAAGAAAAGAGAAAATTTCTTATCTATAGCATTTATCTTTCTGTTTTGTGAGAGCACGTGGCCATTGATAGTGGAAGAAAGATTAAGCACATTGCGAAAATTTACATCTAAACTTGCCTTCATCTCTTTAATTATTTTGTTTTGATAGAAACTCATAATGGCGGTAGAATCAACATCCTTTTCCTTGGGGTGCCCAAATATGGTTTTCATCTTCTCATAAGTATCGATGGCATCCCCTCCAAGAAAACCACTTTAAAAAATAGAATCCAAAACTTTCTTAAAAGAAGGGGGGAGGCCAAAATAAAAGCTCTTTAAGTAAACCTCAATTTGATATTGGGGCACATAGCTGGCTGGAATCCTCAGCAGCCGATCCCAAGCGTCCTTCAAATATTCATCAAGCAAATAGCAAAAAATTCCGGGATCATCTTCATCAAGATTGAAATCCTCCTCAACTATCCCAGTAAGCTTTTCCATAGCGTCATTATTTATGAGCTTGGAAAGGATAGATGGGTTATCCAAGATACTTGATCCTGAGAGAAAACCCGAAGTTCCTCCAGATTCGGCCATGGAGAAAGAGACGAATAAAAAGGAAAGCAAGGGCAAAGAAAAGGCAAAGGTTTTCGAAAATCATTCTAGAAGTGGGGGAGAGGAAAACGAGAGGCGAATGGCAAATAATGTAATGCGAGGCAGAAGAGTTTATGATGGGTACTTGGTATGTCTTGACTTGGCATAGATCTCCCCGACAACGGCGCCAGAAATCATCCTTGCTACCTCTTGAGCATGCGTTAGTTTTCCCTTGAAGAGTAAAGGGTGATGCATCAAAGTAGCGTAAGTATTTCCCTCAGTTTTGAGAACCAAGGAATCAATCCAGTAGGAGACAATGCACAAGTCACCTAGTACCTTCACAAACAATCATGAACCTTGCAACCAACGTGATAAAGGGGTTGGCAATCCCTTCATGGTCACTCGCAAAAGTGAGATCTAATAAAGATAGTAAAGTAAATATTTTTGGTATTTTTGTTGTATAAATTGGAAAGTAAAGATTGCAAAATAGTAAACAAGATGCGATGTAAATAAAAGAGATGCAATATAATAAGAAAGAGACCCGGGGGCCACAGGTTTCACTAGTGGCTTCTCTCAAGATAACATGTATTACGGTGGGTGAACAAATTACTGCCGAGCAATTGAGAGAAAAGCGCATAGTTATGAAGATATCTAAGGCAATGATCATGAATATAGGCATCACGTCCGTGTCAAGTAGATCGAAACAATTCTGCAGCTACTACTATTACTCCACACATCGACCGCTATCCAACATGCATCTAGAGTATTAAGTTCATAAGAACAGAGTAATGCATTAAGCAAGATGACATGATGTAGAGGGATAAAATCAAACAATATGGTATAAACCCCATCTTTTTATCCTCGATGGCAACAATACAATACGTGCCTTACTGCCCCTACTGTCACTGGGAAAGGACACCGCAAGATTGAACCCAAAGCTAAGCACTTCTCCCATTGCAAGAAAGATCAATCTAGTAGGCCAAACTAAATTGATAATTCGAAGAGACTTGCAAAGATATCAAATCATGCATATAAGAATTCAAAGAAGAAAAAAATAATATTCATAGATAATCTTGTTCATAAATCCACAATTCATTGGATCTTGGCAAACACACCGCAAAAGAGTATTACATCAAATAGATCTCCAAGAACATCGAGGAGAACTTTGCATTGAGAATCAAATAGAGAGAAGAACCCATCTAGCCAATAACTATGTACCAGAAGGTCTGTGGTAAACTACTCACGCTTCATCGGAGCGGCAATGGTGTTGATGTAGAAGCCCTCCGTGATCGATTCCCCCTCCGGCAGATTGCGGGAAAAGGCCCCAAGATGGGATCTCATGGGTACAGAAGGTTGAGGCGGTGGAAAAGTTGTTTCGTGGCTCTCTGCGATCGATCTAGGGCATAAGAGTATATGTAGGTGAAAGAAGTACATCGGTGGAGCTACGAGGGGCCCACAAGGGTGGGGGCGCGCCTACCGCCTGGGTGCGCCCTCCTGGCTCGTGGCTGCCTCATGGAGTTCCAGTCTTCGACTCTAAGTCTTCTGGATTGCTTTCGGTGCAAGAAAGATCATCGCGAAGGTTTCATTCTGTTTGGACTCCATTTGGTATTCCTTTTCTGCGAAACTATAAAGTAGGCAAAAAAAGAGAAACTCGCACTTGGCCTCCGGTTAATAGGTTAGTCCCAAAATAATATAAAAGAGCATATTAAAGCCCATTAAACATCCAAAACAGATAATATAATAGCATGGAACAATCAAAAATTATAGATACGTTGGGGACGTATCACTCCCTCCGTTCCTAAATATAGGCTTTTTAGACATTCAAATGGAATACAACATATAGATGTAAGTAGACATATTTTAGAGTGTAGATTCACTCATTTTCCTCCGTACGTAGTCACTTGTTGAAATCTCTAGAAAGACAAATACTCTGTATTTGGGAATAGAGGGAGGCTTTTACTCCATATTTGAGAACAGAGGGAGTACCACCGTATAGAGGGAACGGAGGAAGCTTGAAATACGAACATGTCAATGGGGGGGGGAGTAAAAGCCTCATGCATGCATGCAACATGCAACACTCACATGTACACATGGACGCACGCAACACTCATGCACCCATGCGGCACACAACACACGATGCAATACACACGCTCACACTCAAGTGCTAAACCTACTCCCTACATCCGTGAAAGACTGTACATTTAGAGATTTACACATTGACCAGGGCATAATTAACGCCCAAAAGTAGCAGACTTACGTGTGCATGCAACCATTGAGAGAAGAAGGTTAAAGGAAGGTTGTCGCATGCTATAATTAAGGATAGACATGTAGCCTATACCTAGAGCACAAGTCGGTGCATTAGTCAATCAATATCGATTTAGATTAAAGGTTAAAATGCATTGGAAGTGTAGATGTACACTCTTTGTTTTTTAGCCGATGTACACTCTTTGTTGGAAGACCGAGGGAGTACATGTGCATGCACTCTAATACACATCCAGGGTGGTTCGCGCGCAAGGGTTGGACTCCTGTCGCGCCTGCGTAAAGTTTTGTTTAATTGATTTCTTTGCTCTGCCAACTGACAGGTGGGACACAGAAACCAGATGACAATTTAACCAGTCAACAAAGTGCCACATCGACTATGTGGCCGGCTAGTAGGGTGCAATACGGTGCTCTACGATGAGCTAGTGATCGTATAATCACTGCAGAACTATATATAGTGACTGTAAAGAGCGTATTGTCACATACGTTGACCGCCAGTGTATTTTTCTCATTTGAAATTAAACCATATTAACCGGAAAGGACGTTGTATGGACTAGTACTAGTACTGCTTTGATGTGCCCCGTCAACTCACCGAACGAGAAGAAGCTTGCTTACTACGCCTCTCCCTCGCCCACGTGCGCGGTGGCTCACAGGATGAGGAAAGGGTTTTGACTACAGCGCCCTCTCCCTCTCGCTCGCCCTCACAATGGACGTGCAGCAGTTCAATTGGTGTCAGATTGCCTGAAGCATACTGTACTGTAGTATCATCATTGTTGGACCTTCCGAAGAGGCGAAGAGCCAAGTGCAAGGTTCACATGAGTACGAACTGTTGAACCTCCCAAAGAGGCAAAGAGCCAAGCGCAAGGTTTTATAGGAGTTGTCGTCCTAGTAGGAGTATGCTACAACTATAGTGAACGATGCTACTGTATGATGCTGCCACATCACCTATATCCAAAGTTGTGCCACCTTTTTTTCTCAAAGAGCGTGTTGGAGCCCGTGCAACAACCACACAAATCGCATGTACACATAACACATTTACTAGTAATAAATTCTAAAGCACAAATGCTAGTATGTCACACAAGTTCATCTCCAATTCATGTGATAAATTTGTGCATGACTAGTTTACATATATTCACAGCGCTACCGTTCACAATTTACCATACCCCACTTACACGTTATAGATGGGTTGCATGTCCTCCTCCAGGTCCAGTCCCAGGTGTTCTTCATGGATGGCACGATCCATAGTGGTGGGCAATGGGAATCATTGTCGTAGCTTTATAGTCCGGTTCCACACAATGGAGACTCATCCAAGCTGAAGCGGCATAAATCAGGGATAGCGTGTCCCAGCATGTCATTCATCCGGCGGTGCGCACTGAAGACACAACCATGCTTCATGAACGGCAGGCCTTCGGTGTCGTGCATAGAAGGTGGCATCCGCTTCACAATGGGGTAGCTGTCCCCAATGTAAAGCGAGTACTCTCCAAGAGTGTTCCTCGGCACCCACGTAGCATCATGGGGGTCGAACTCAGCGCCGTTCATATGGTACACGCGGCATCTCTGATCTGGACAAATGGTGACGTACACAGTCAGGGTCCATGCATAATAATGGTGTGCTCAAATATGGCGGTCAGTAATACTGTGCAGCAAATAATACTACTCCGGTATAGAGGAACTAAAATAATCAGCTTATTATATATAGCCACTCTTGGCTACATGGATGGGATAGTAAGACATGGAAAAACAAAAATGGTGGCAGATAGTGGGTTCAAGTCTTCAAGGGCCTAGCTTAGATATACGCATCCTCCAAGGTAAAAAGTACTCCTACTAGTACTAGTAAGTAGTACAACAAAAAAAGAGAAGGCGAGAGGGTTAAAAAAATATAATACTAAATGGAATACCTCGGTAGATGGTGACGGTCCGATCGTGGTAGATTGTGTGACCATGTTGCACATCAGTGGTACCATGGGTAACGAATGCTAAGATAGTTGATCCCAATATGCAAAAGTCAGCTACAAGGTTCCAGGTTAGACCGAACTATGGATGCAAATGGACATCCAGGATCGGCGACCTTATTTTGATTGGGGGATGACTGGTCCCTGCAACATAATGGAGTACCATTAGGGATGCAAATGACGGTTTGTGCATTCCGTTTGTAATCTCCCGTACCGTAGGTGTCAGGGGAAATGACACCTACAGGATCATGAGGAATCCCTTTTTGCTACGATTGGCGGGTGCGGGGCTGTGGAAAGA
>NC_041384.1:466456715-466478008 GCF_002162155.2 Triticum dicoccoides
TCAACGCGTGGAGGGGGGGGGGGGTATCCAGGTTCGGGCCGCAAGTGATGTGTAATACCCTACTCCTACTGGTTTCTGTTTATCTGGTGTTCTTGGACTAGCTACAAGGCGTGCATGGTCCAAAAAATCTGAATCCTCTCTCAGTACACCGCGGGCCTCCTTTTATAGTCAAAGGGGCTGCCATAGTGGCACACAGGAGGTGGAAAGGTATACATTAATCGAGTCTATCTCCTGGCACCTGTCGAATGACGGGTTCCAGCAAAACCCTTAAGGTTCAAACACTGGGGTGCGCGCAAACATTTCCCCCCTATCGATCCACGCCCTAGCTCGGCTAAGATCTTACGAACTAACTCGACAAATTTGCAACACAAAGACACAAGATTTATACTGGTTCGGGCCACCGTTGTGGTGTAATACCCTACTCCAGTGCGGTGGTGGTGGATTGCCTTTTGGGCTGATGATGAATAGTACAAGGGGAGGAACAGCCTCTTGAGGTTGAGGTGTTCTTGTGCTTGGTGGCCAAGGATGTGGTGGCTCCAATCTCTCCCCTCATCTCTCTCCCCGCTAGGGTGGTGGCTAGTCCTATTTATACAGGCCCTAGTCCTCTCCCCAAATATTGAGCGGGAAGGGAGCCAACAATGGCCAATTTGAAAGGGGACAGCTAGTACAAGCTATAATGACAAAAGCAGTCTTCGCCTGCCAAAGGCTATGGTGGTGAGGTCGTCTTGGGCTCCACTTGTGACCTCCGTCTTGCCGTCCTTCAGGTCTTGGTCTCGTTGCACCAATATGGAAACATTTGCTTGATGCCTCGGTACTCCGCGCCTGCGCTTGTCCTCTTAGCACCAAAGAGGAAACAAGGATGCTGCCCACGCTGGCGCCCGCCTGGTATCGATCATCATGGCTTACGTCATGCGAACCTCACGAGGTTTGCCTGGCCTTGAACTCTCCGCCCCTCACGAGCCAGCTTGGTGAGGCCACTCCCGAGGAGGTCTTGTGTCGTCCGCCTCGCGAGGTCTACCCCCTCGCGAAGGTCTTGATTCCTTGTTGATGAAGATGGGTCGTACAGGCCTGCTAGCGAAGCCACCCCGTGGGCTGCAGGCAGGAAAGTCTGGGGACCCCCGTTCCCAGAACATCGACAATAGCCCTCGGTCCCAAGGCATGCTCGGGCTTGGCTTCGAGGCAAAGCCAAAGGTCAAGTGCGGAGCGCTGCGGGCCCCAATAGCCTGCGGCCTTGGTCGACGCGTGGCGGTTGATTGGATGTGGGAGTCTCCGCTTCCCCATGCTGCCTCGGCAACTGCCCGACTGTCAAAAGGCTGGCGTAGATAGCGTTTGCCTTCACTGTTTCCTTTTGCCTTGCTCGGATCCCCTTTCTTGCTCCCTGCTTCCGAAATCTTCAGATCTACTCCCATCCTTTCCTGCATCAGCGACCAATGGCACCCCGGAGGGTCAAGCCCGCCTCATCGCTGGCTTGGTACGAGCCAGCTCTCTATGCGCCCAATGTCTCGGAGAAGAGCCTTGCCGCCACGCGCTTGCTGACGGCGGGGGAAAGCAACAAGAAGGGGAAGACTGGACTCCGGGCCGGCTCCGACGTGCCTGAGCCTAAGGGAAGCACCTTCTAGCCCTTCTTCACGAGCAGCATCGCCGCCGGGCTGGTTCCCCCCTTCTCTGACTTCTTTTACGAGGTCCTTGATCACTTCGGACTGCAAGCGCTGCATCTCCATCCCAACTTCATCCTTCTCTTTTCCATCTCCGCCTACTATTGTGAGGCGTATCTGGGCATGATGCCGTCCGTTGCTCTGCTGCGCCACTTCTTCCTTCGTGCCAGCGAGGGCCATATCTCCAGGTGCGCCAATTTCACCGTTGCCGGAAAGGCCAACTTGATCTCAAACACCGGGAAGAAGGCCAACAACCTTAGGGACAAATGGGTCTTGATGAGTGCCAAGAGTGTCCACCCACGCTTGGCACTGCCGACGGAGAGGCCCCAGGCCCACAAGGCGTGGTCCTGCGCGAAGCTCACCGACGAGCGGGCGGCATTGGTGCTGGAGCAGATGAAGTCCGACCTGAAGCCTGGCAACGAAGGCGGCGAAGATTACAAGGGCCATGCTCCTGAGGGAGTTCCTGACATTGCGCGTGGCCCCGCTTCAAGCCCGCTCGCGCCCCTTGTGGGAACTTGGGGATGAAGAGGACAAGGTTCGCTTGAGCTCGGAGGCCTTGTCCGGCGAGGAGCTGACCGCGACTCTCCTCCTCCTAGTTGGGGACGATCAGGAGTATCCTCCGAATGTCTTTACTCCCTTGTTCCGCCACAAGGACAGTGCACTGATCGTGGCCTCCAAGCCGACCTTTGATGCGTGTGGACTAGTGCCGCCGGTGCTCATCGAGGCCCCAGCGGCGCCAACGCCGGTGGAGCTGTCTTCTGGTGAGTCCCGTGAGGAAGAAGAGGAGGAGGAAAACTCGGAGGTGACCCCCGAAGGGACGGGGGAGACCTCCCCCCTGAGTAAGTCTGACATCCTTCGCGCCTTCCCCGATGATGACGAGGCCAACGCTTCCCAGGAGAAGGAGGAACTGGCCGTGATCCCGACGAGGAGCAAGTCGGCGCTGATCCTCCGAGATTATGCTGCTGCTTCGGTGCTGGCTGGAGCTGCTTCTAGTTCAACTGCTACTCCTGCGTCAGCTTCAGGGGCTGGTGCGCCTGCGCCTCGAGTTGCGACGCTCTCCGGCTTCAAGCTCACCAAGCGGAAGGTGGACTACGTTGCTGTGGACCAGTAAGTGCCCCGCCTCGCCTTGTTCCTACTGTCGATGCTCGTTTCTGACTCTGTTTCCTTGCTGTGTAACCAGGTTGTCGTCTGCGGTGAAGAGGAGAAGGGAGAGCGAGGTGGTGCCATTTGAGTCCGTGTCGCCTCCTGCAACCGCGCCCCTCTCCATGAGCAAAGGTGGGGATGGTGCTCATGCTTCCCCAGCCCGGTCGTCCTCACGAGGCCCGGTGGAGCATCCTCGGGAGGAGTCAGCCCCCGAAGCGCCGCTAGCTCAGGAGGTGCCAGGGTCCAGCCCGACTGATGAGGTCCCGAAGGCTCAAGAACCCTTGATCTCCCAGGCTCTGGTGGCAACGTCGCCCCCTTCTCCTGCTGCGCCCCTGGCCCCAGGTTCTTCTGCTTCTTCTGCCTTCTTGGAGCACGCCCTTTCGGAGATGGCCCAGCTAAGGGAAGATCTCCAGGGCACGGACCCGCGCCTGGTGGCCGGGCGCCTGGAGATGGCCTCCGGCTGGCTCCACTCCGACTCGGAGGTTCGAGCGTCGCTGAGCCAGGCCACTGCGGCCTCCGAGAAGGAGAAGCAGGCCGCCGCCAAAGCTGCGGCCAATCGCGAGGCGGCATTGAAGGACGTCGAGGCCGCCCGCGGCCGCTGCCGAGAGCAAGAGGACGAGCTGAAGGGCCTGCGCGACCAGCATGCGGAAGAAGCACGTGGCCGCCAGGCGAAGGAGGAGGAGATGAAAGCCCGGGAGGACGCCATCAAGGGCCGCGATGCCAAGCTGGGAGAGCTGGCGAAGGCGCAGGCAGCGGAGCGCATCCTGCTGGAGGAGTTGGAGCGGAAGGCGAGGGTGATGGAGGCCGACCTTGACGTCAAGGCGAGGGTCCTGGCTGAAGACCGCGCGGCCTTCTCGCTCCTCGAGGAGACGTCCCGCATGGCGCTGAAGACACTGTACGAGAAGGGCTTGGAGAGGCCGCTGACCACTGATGAGGATGGCCCTACTCAGCTGCTTCCCTTCTTGGTGAAGGCGCTCGAGGAAGTCATGGAGGGCATCGGTCCCATGGCGGAGGCAGAGGCTCGCGTCCTATGCTTAGCCGCGCTGACGCTGGTCTTCAGCAATCTGCACCTTCATGACCCCAGCGCTCGTCTTGACGAGCTGCTGGAGCCTGTAGCTGACGAACTCTGCACGGCTGCAGCCGCAGCCGTGAAGGGTCAAGTGGAGGCCCTGTTGAAGAAGTTCGATGCCTTCGCCCCCGCGCCCTCGACCGGTGATGCAGGTGAAGGTGATGCTACCCAGGAGGGGGCACCTTTTGCAGGTGCCGGCGGTGTCCAGGGGTGACTTGCGGCTGCCTTTCTGCTTTATTCCTGCAACATGCACCATGCCTCGTGGAGGCGTTAAACTCGCGTTTGATATTGTGAGAACAATATGTCTTGTAATATTTTCTTTGATATTTTGCGATTTTCTTCCTATTTGCTTTTCGTTCTACATCGGTAGAGCCCGGCTCCGCGCATACCTCAATCGCCGTTGGGCTGACCGGAGACAAGGACGGACCAAGGAGTGATGGGCTACGTGACCAGTTAGGCTCCTGAGTCGCGATGCTCAGGAGTCCCCCTTGATGCGCAAACAACCTATAAGAAGGATAAGCAAGGATAGGTTAATGTTCTATGTCGATAGAGCCCGGCCCCGCGCATACCTCAACCGCCATTGGGCCAACGGGAGACCAGGACGGACCAAGGAGTGAGGGGCTACATGACCAGTTAGGCTCCTGAGTCGCGATGCTCAGGAGTCCCCCTTGATGTGCAAACATTCTCCATACCTTTGCCCTCGCCGAGGCTCGGCTCGAGAGGGGCGAACGACCAGGTCCGGGTGACCTGGTTGGGTGGCGTACGCTTGGGCGTGACCCGAGCGTAGCCCCCATGTCCAGCCCCCTCGCGCGGCTCTCCTGAGGGGAGGCGTTGCGGTGAGGCCAGACACTGAGCTTTGGGGCTCCCTGAGGTTGGTACGGCCGTGGGGCCGCCCTCAGTTGTTTATCACCAGCGCGGAGCATAGTGCTTCCGCTTGTGCACAGGCATAGCCGCTCCTCGGTAGTGTCGACGGCCAGTGCGGAGCATGGTGCTTCCACTAGGGCATGGGAGGGGGACTCCCTACTTCGGAGAGCCCCGGGGGCGTGTACAGCCCCACCCTAACATGTGGCTTGCACGACAGGGCTAGACAAGGTGTGCCTGGGCACCTGCGAGCCAGCGCGGGACTCACGAGACCCTACCTCAAGGCGGGTTGCGCCTGGTCTTGGTTCTTGTTTGCTGTCTTGGTCCTGCGAGATGGTTAGACAATGCGAAGGGTCCTGAAGAAGGGCGGTTCGTGCTTAATCTATCTATGACTATCCCTGCTTGACTGTCGCCCATCGCGGGAGCTGCGCGCCAGTCGTCTTTCTTCAGGACCCTTCGCGTGAGAGGGTTAGGCACGGCGTCTATGCTCGGGCCCGTCCCAGCAGCGTCGATAAATCCAATTGTTGAGCTCTGTCTGGCGGGCCGGCCCCGTTCATGTCACCTCCTAGGGCCGTTGGTGCTTGGCTTTCTCACACGATAACCTCAGGAGATTCGTTCGGCGCAGGTTGTCTAACCACCTCGCAGGACCAACATAGCGAACAAGAATCAAGACCAGGCGCAACCCGCCTTGAGTGCCGCGCTGGCTCAGGAGTGCCCAGACACACCTCGTCTAGCCCTACCGTGCAAGCCACGTGTCAGGGCAGGGCTGTACACGCCCCGGGGGCTCTCCGCAGTAGGGAGCCCCCTCCCACATACCAGTGGAAGCACCATGCTCCGCGCTGGCATTCGACACTGCCGAGGAACTGTTGACACCTGATTTTGGCAAGATACAGATTGCAATGAAGATGGTCTCGAGTGAATGAGTTTTCAGCATAAAAATATTCATGTCACCGAGTGGAACCACTTTGATGTTTCGGTTATATTCATTCGACTTTATCTTACGGACTGAAACTATACTCCGAGTGGCATAGTTCAATGTTATGAGTGGTTTTTTGCCAATCACGTCTTCAATATGACCTCGGATGAAGGAGTACTCTTAAGGAATTGTCTTTGTCTCGTCGAGGCAATCAATTTTGATATATAAATCATCTCAATCCGAGTTCATATGCAAAAGTTAGAGGCAATATACTGGAGACTGAACCTCAACGGAAATATGGCGCGAGGTGCCAGACACTTGTCTGATAGGTTGCGTGAGTAATTCGGCCATCAATACGGCCTTGACTCGAAAAACCTTCAACATGGAAAAGTTTCGTCTCGTCGAGCCGATCGATTTTCATATATATTTCGTCTCAATCCGAGATCATATGAGGCCTGGAGAGACAAATCAAGATCGGGCTATGTTTTCAGTCGGAAATCCGAGTGAAAAGTTTACCATTTGAGTGAAAGTTTACGGTCGAGTGAAAGTTTACGGTCGAGTGAAATTTTACGGTCGAGTGAAAGTTTGCTGACCGGATGAACTTATTATTATCCAAGTGGAAATATAGTCATCCGAGGGAAAATATGATCATCCGAGTGAAATTGTCGTCCAGGTGAAAATATTCCGAGTGAAAAGATTACCATCGGGACGAAAACTTGCCGATTGAATAAGATAGTGCCTTCCGAGTGGAAATATAGTCATCCGAGTGAATAAGATAGTGCCTTCCGAGTGGAAATATAGTCATCCGAGTGGAAATATAGTCATCCGAGTGAAAGATTGTCTTCCGAGTGAAAAAGTCCAATCGGACGATCCGAGTGAAAGTATCTAATATCCGAGTGGATGAGCTCAAGTCCGAGTGAAATTGAACATGTGCTCGAAAGTTTATCAAAATGACCTTGGATCAAGAAGTGTTCAATACAGAAGTTGTGCGTATCATCAAGACGGTAAACTTTGATTTTGGAGTCATCATCATCAGAGATAATATATAGCCTACGAATTCACTATGAGACTCGGATAATCCAGTCTACTGCAAGACCAAGTCCGACTGGAAGATAAAGATGACCTCGAAAAATATTCAAGATGGCCTTATTTGAAAAAGTGATCAGCATGAGAGTTGTTCGTATCGTCGAGGCGCACAAGTTTGATATTTGGGACATCTCGATCGGAGATCATATGCAAGCCCGGCGGCCCGCGTAAGAAGGAAGACAGAGTTTGGGCCAGATTCAGACTGAATCCGAGTTGGAATAGAATTAGGACTCTAGGACGTGAATTGATGCAATTTTTCTTGTAAGGAAAGCCTAGATGAATCCTTTACTTGTATGGGAAGTCCAGCCGCCTCTTATATATGTTGGGGGTGACGGCCGATTGAACAACACACAATCGAACAAATCAATATACTACTTTTTCATCTACATTTTATCTCTCCACCGTTTTTCTATCTCGTTCTTTGCTGTTCTTCGTGTTTGAGAGCTGCGAATCCCGAGGCTCTAGGGGCGAGAGAATCGACCTAGGGCAGCCCATAGCCGCTGCACTCCCTGACGGGGTCCCTCCCGGGGGTGTGGGGTTTTCGGGTCTGCAAAAGCGCCCGTCGACTGTCTTGCGTATCGCGCTATCGGTCGGGTCTCCTTTGACGTGAGCTGCGGTGCATCACCCCCGGCATCGAGGGTACACGTGACGTGTTCGTGTGTCAACACACTTTTTGCCAACTCCGCTGGGGAACGAAGATCAATCATCATCATCCACCATGTCCGATCTTCCCAAGCCATCTGAGGTAAACGCCGATAACATCATTAAGCCCAGTCTTGATGAGATATCGGCCGATCATCGCCAAGTCTACGAGGAGTACAAGAAGGCGTGCGAGGAGAAGGACCTGCAGGAGTTCCTTGCAAAATTCAAGAAAGATCGCCAAGGCAACATCACTCCAATTGAAGAAATCAAGTTCCCTCCTCTTCAAACTGAACAGGTTAAGCCTTCTATAAGTATTGCCTTTTCTCCTGAGCAGTGGGCTGAGATTGAAAGTCGTATTGCTGATGGTAACAATCTAGTCTATCAAACTTTTATAGAAAATACTAATGCTCAGAAGAATATATCTCAATCGTCTAGTGGTAATAATGGTGTAGTTGCTAGTGTGCAAAACCCTAATATGGCTTTACCTATTGCATCGGCGCCTCCCGTGCCGATGACTTATTATCCTACCCAAACAAATCAGATTGTGACTACACCCATTAATCCTATTATGAGCATGACAGGTTCGGTGGCAATGCCGAACCAAACTCTACCTACAGCTACAACCACTCGACCACTACCAAATTATGGGTCGACATACATGCCATAATTCCTACCTACAGCTAGTAACCATACTCTTCCTATGTCACTACCACAAGCTTCATCGTCCACTACGGATGATGGTCTAGCTAATCTTAGAGAGGAGATGGCTAAGATGCTTAGAGAGAATTTTGGAGTTGAGTTACCTCGGAATCGGATTTACCAAAAGCCGTACCCCGAGTACTTTGATGCCATCCAGTGCCCTCCGAGATATAAGATTCCAGATTTTGTTAAGTTCAATGGAGAGGGCACAAAAACCACATGGGAGCATGTTAGTCAATACTTAGCACAACTAGGTGAAGCAGGCTCACTAAATGAGTTGAAAGTGCATTTGTTTCCTTTATCTTTAACTGGTACTGCATTTTCATGGTTTTCTTCTTTACCACATGGTTCCATTCGGGTTTGGTCACAGCTAGAGCAGAAATTTCATGATCACTTTTATAGCGGCGACAATGAACTCAAGTTATCACATCTAACATCGGTTAAACAGAAGCATGATGAGTCGGTCTCCGATTACGTCAAGAGATTCAGAGAAACAAAAAACCGGTGTTTTAGTTTGGTGATAACCGAGAGAGACTTGGCAGACCTAGTGCTGAGTGGTTTGAGAACTCCCATTAGAGAAAAGCTAGAAGGTTATGAGTTCTTAAGTATCAACCAAGTCTTACAAAGGGCTTTGGCTCAGGAAAGCCGAAGCAAAGATCTCAAAGAAGTGCATAGATACAAAGCCAATCGTCCAAAGATGAATATGGTGGAATATGATAGTGATCACTCAGACGATGAGGGTGATGTTTTTGCTACTGAATTTGTTTGGCCATTTAAGGCCAAACCCTTTACTTGCAATGATCTGAAACCGATTCATAAGAATCATGATGAAGAGATGAAGTTTACTTTTAACATTGCTAAGTGTGATAGAATATTTGATGCTTTGTTTCAGGGTAAGATTATTAGAATATCTCATACTTTACCGCCGTTTGAAGAGCTAAAATGGCGTGCTTATTGCAAGTATCATAATTCTTTTTCTCATGCTACTAACGATTGCAATGTTTTTCGACGACAGATACAATCGGCCATTAATGATGGACGATTGAACTTTTCTGAGATGCAAGTTGATAAACAGCCTTCTCCAATGAATACCATGGATTTGGAGGGGAAGAAGCTACTCATTCAGCCGGAGGTAGCCGAATCTGGTAATAAAGCTAATGTCATTGTTGGTGAGACCAGGAAAGACAAGGAGGACAACAAGGTCTTGGGGAGACAGGTTGTGCTTGGTAAGCAACCCGATGGCAATGAAGTGATCAAAATCACCATCAAGAATCCTACACTCGTGGGGCAACTGCAAGTGCAAGAAAATGCTCGTGTGAGATTTGTCAAGCCCAAGAGTCTAGAAATTGGCAAGTGGAAAAGGAATGAAGTTAAAGTACAACGCAAGCGGATCAAGCCAACTTTTGATATGTTGCTGTCCAAGTACACCAACCAGTCGGCCGATTCTAGCTTTAATCGGCCGACTCATCTGAAGCGACCAAGGTCACCATCAGCTGATATGTTCAGTTAGTATATGAAACCGAGTGGACCAAGGGTGCCATTTCCAGAAGAGCATACGCAATCTGTTTGGGATCGACTTGACTATTCATGTAGAGGCCGACTGAACATCGGTAACTATCGGTTGGCTGGTCAAAACATGCGACCGGATGGAAATTATCCAAGTGTAAGAATGCACCCAGGTGGAAGCTATCCGAGTGAAGAAATGTGGCTGAGTAGATTCCATCCGACTGAATTCCATCCGAGTGATATCCATCCGAGTGGATTCCATTAGAGTAAAACGGTGCGCCCGAGTGGAAATTTCATGCATCTGGAAAGTCGAAAAGAATGGCGTGTTAAATCACCAAGTGTTGCAGCAGTTGAGTCAGGAAAAGGCAAGGAGAAAATGGATGTCGACTCACTTATCTTGGGCACCGAAACATTCGCCATACAGCAGCCGATTGTGCATAGCAATCCAACTGAGCCGATACTTGCTATCGCGCCAAAGCACTCGGCTAATGACCATGAGGCAAGCACCAGCCAGGTAAAGACGAGAGATCCTAAATACACTCAGCCGAAGTGGTGTCCTCCAGGGCTAACAAAGACATAAAAGAGGAAACTACAGAGGTTAAGGAGTCGAGAGATGGCAGAACAGGAGGCCGAGAAACAAAGGGATAAGTTGTTCAATGACACTCGACCCATGGTTCCACCAAAACAAGTGTGGAGGCCTAAACAAATACAAGATACAACAGCTTCTACATCTATCACAGCAATACCTACATCACCAAAGGAGGACGATGCAACAGATATGACATCGTGTGCGACACTTCTTACTTATCCTTCACTCGGACAAATTTCGTAATCGGTGGATGCACTCGAGGAGGAGGCTGATATGTTGGACTATGAGTCTACACCAGTTCATGAAGGTATGGATATCAATATGGTGTACTACTTACCTGCTGAGTTTCGTGCTGTAGATGAAGAATGGGAGGTGGCTCAGCTGGATTTTGGCCCTAAAAACGCAATATTCGAGAAGCTAAAAGAACCAGTAACGCATCTTAAACCATTATATCTCAGAGGTCATATCAATAGGTCGCCGCTCACTCGGATGCTTCTTGATGGTGGTGCTGTGGTAAATCTTATGCCCTATTCGGTCTTCAAGAGATTGGGTTTGCCTGATGAAGAATTGATCAAGACCAATATGGTGCTCAATGGATTTGAAGGCAAAGAGAAAACTGAAGCCAAAGGTGTGATGTATGTGGAGCTTACAGTCAGAAGCAAAACTTTGGCTACTGCATTCTTTGTCGCTGAGGTGCAAGGTAACTACAATGTCATACTAGGCCCGCGATTGGGTTCATGCAAACCAGTGCGTGCCATCCACTATGCACCAGTTTTTGATTCAGTGGGTTGATGATGAAGTGGAAGTTATTCACGCGGATAACTCGGCCTGTGTTGCTTTGGCCGATGCATCGGTGGATTGGCAACATCCCAATGCTACTTGCTTGACGGGACGTGACTTGTCAGAATTTGATTTTCTTAGCGCAACCAAGAATGGTTTTGTGCCCGTCTCTTTAAAGCCGAGTGAATGCAATCAGCTCCAAGGTATGATATGTTTAAATGGATCCTAATTCCGAGTGGTTACAAAAACGTCTTGTAAAGTATCGGTCCAATGAGAACGATATGTATGAGTCTATAGAGGAGTTGGATGACATGGATAAACTTGGACAAGGTTTTACATCAGTCGACCCGTTAGAAGAGGTAGATATTGGAGATGGTTCAGTCACTCGACCAACATTTATAAACAAAAATTTGAAAGCTGATTGTAAGGCTAAGTTAATCGAGCTATTGAAAGAATATGTTTGTTGCTTTGCATGGGAATATCATGAGATGCCAGGGTTAAGCCGAGAGCTAGTGGAACATCGGTTGCCTATAAAGGCCGGTTTTAGACCTTATAAACAGTCGGCCAGAAAATTTAATCCGAAAACATATGACCGGATCAAGGAAGAGACCGGTCGACTGCTTGAAGCTAATTTCATTCGACCTTGCAGGTATGCCGAGTGGATTTCTAACATTGTCCCGGTAGAGAAGAAAAGATCTGGCAAGTTGAGGGTGTGCATTGATTTCAGAGATTTGAATAGGGCTACACCCAAAGATGAGTATCCTATGCCAATAGCCGATATGCATATTAATGATGCTTCTGGACATAAGGTTATTAGCTTTCTAGATGGTAAAGCCGGATACAATCAAATTTTTATGGCCGAAGAGGACATGTACAAAACGGCTTTCCGATGTCCTGGTTTCCTTGGTTTATTCGAGTGGACAGTGATGACATTCAGATTAAAAAATGCTGGCGCCACGTATCAAAGGGCTATGAATTTGATTTTTCATGATTTACTCGGTGTCATACTTGAAGTTCATATTGATGATATTGTTGTCAAATCGGATGCTTTTGAATCTCACTTGGCCGATTTGCGTTTAGCTTTTGAAAGAATGAAAAAGTATGGATTGAAAATGAATCCTTTGAAGTGTGGTTTCGGCGTGTCAGCTGGCAAGTTTTTGGGTTTCATTATCCATGAAGATGGTATAGAGATTGATCCCAAAAAGATAGTGGCTATACAGAAGGTGGAGGCTCCAACATGCAAGAGAGATATGCAAAAGTTCCTTGGCAAGGTCAATTATTTGAGAAGGTTCATAGCTAATCTATCAGGGAAAGTTGATGCATTTACTCCTATCCTTCGGTTAAAGAATGATGCTGATTTCACTTGGGGGGAAAAACAACAAGAAGCATTTGATATGATCAATAATTATTTGTGCACTCCTCCGGTGATGAGAGCACCCAAGCATAGGGAACCCTTCAGACTTTACGTTGCAGTAGAGGAAGGAGTTATTGGTGTTGTTCTAACTCAAGAGACCGAAGGAAAAGAGCATGCCATCACTTATTTGAGCCGTCGCTTATTGGACGCAGAGACAAGGTATACATTTATTGAGAACTTATGTCTATGCTTATATTATGCTTGCACAAAACTGAGACATTATTTAGTGCCGAGTGTTTGTGTAGTAGCTTGTCAAACCGATGTCATTAAATACATGTTGCATAGGCCAATTCTTAGTGGTAGAATTGGCAAGTGGGCTTATGCTTTGATTGAATATGATTTGGCTTATGAATCTCTAAAATCCATGAAAGGCCAAATTGTTGCTAATTTCATTGTTGAACATCGGATTAATAACAAGCATGATGTTGATATGAACCTTGTTTCATTAGTACCATGGAGATTATACTTTGATGGTTCAGTTTGTAGCAATGGCCAAGGTGTTGGTATTGTTTATATATCTCCTCATGGTGCTGTTTTTGAAGCCTCATGCCGCTTAGAATATTTTTGCACAAACAATCAAGCCGAATATGAAGCATTGTTATTCGGCCTAGAGATGTTACTTGCTATAGGTGCTACACATATTGAGGCTTATGGTGATTCGTTACTAGTGGTGCAGCAAATATCCAAAGTCTTTCAGTGTTTGGACGAATCACTTAATGTTTATCTTGATAGATGTCTAGATATAATTTCTACTTTGGATTGCTTTAGCATTGCTCATATATCTAGACATGACAATTGGAAAGCAAATGAATTGGCACAACAAGAATCCGAATATCATGTTGATCATGGCATGTTTCATATCTCTCAAAGACCGATGTCTTGTCTTGCCAATATGGGAGAGACCGAACCTGAACCCACTGATTCGGTCATTAACGAAAAGTCTAGTGCAGGTGACAATCCCGACTGGAGGAAGCCCATTGTTGATTACTTGTGCAATCCGAGCGAAAGGGTGGACAGGGATGTTCGGCGTATGGCTTTCAAGTATACAATGAGAGATGATGGTCTTTATCGCCGAACCGTCGATGATGTTCTTCTAAAGTGTTTGGACGAGGACCAGGCAAGAGTTGCTATGGGAGAAGTACATGAAGGTATTTGTGGCACTCACCAGTCGGCTCCCAAGATGAAATGGTTATTGCGACGTGCTGGGTTTTATTGGCCGACTATGATTAATGATTGCTTCAGATATTATAAGGGGTGTGAAGCTTGTCAAAAGTTTGGTGATATTCAATTGGCTCCTGCTGCTATGTTACATCCTATTATCAAATTGTGGCCTTTCAAAGGTTGGGGTTTAGATTTCATTGGACAAATCCATCTGTCTTCCTCAAAAGGGCATCGGTTCGTATTGGTGGCAACTGATTATTTCACTAAATGGTCTGAAGCAGTACCTCTCAAGAACATGACGCATCCGGAGGTAATTCAATTCATAACCGAGCACATTATTCATAGATTCGGTATTCCTCAAACGTTAACTACAGATCAAGGTTCATCTTTCATGTCACACCAAGTCAGAGAGTTTGCCGAATCTTATAACATAAAGTTGCTCAATTCCTCTCCATATTATGCCCAAGCTAATGGACAAGCTGAGTCTAGCAATAAAATTTTAATCAAGATCATCAAGAAGAAGATTGAGGATAATCCAAGGAGATGGCATGACTTGTTGTCTGAGGCATTATGGGCACATAGAATCTCAAGGCATGGTGCTACGAAAGTGACTCCATATGAGCTAGTATATGGTCAGGAGGCTATTTTACCGGTGGAAGTAAATTTAAATGCTTTGAGAATAGCCAAACAAAATGATTTATCGGCAATAGACTTCTATAACTTGATGATGGACAACATTGATGAGGTTGCTGATAAACGTTTGGCTGCTTTGAATGCCATAGAGAGAGATAAGTTGAGGGTGGCAAGGGCTTACAATAAGAAGGTCAAGTTGAAGAATTTTCAAGTTGGTGATCTCGTTTGGAAAGTGATTCTGCCGATTGGTTCAAGAGATAGAAAATTCGGGAAGTGGTCTCCAAGTTGGGAAGGTCCTTTTAGAATTGCAAGAGTTGTTCCCAGAAATTCATATTTGGTGGAATCAATACAAGGGGCATGTTACCTCGAGCTCTCAATGGCATATTTGAAGAAGTACCACCCGAGTGTGTGGCAGGAAGCCTAAGTGGGCAATGGCCGATATATGATTATCGCCCTTAGCACAAACATGGCCGATACATAATTATCGCCCTGAGAAAAATAAATGGCCGATGGAGTGTTGATATCGTCCTTAGAACAAACACTATGCATATTATTTTTCGGCGTGCAAGCTTTGCCGAAAAACAGGGGGGCATGTGTTGACACCTGATTTTGGCAAGATACAGATTGCAATGAAGATGGTCTCGAGTGAATGAGTTTTCAGCATAAAAATATTCATGTCACCGAGTGGAACCACTTTGATGTTTCGGTTATATTCATTCGACTTTATCTTACGGACCGAAACTATACTCCGAGTGGCATAGTTCAATGTTCCGAGTGGTTTTTTGCCAATCACGTCTTCAAGATGACCTTTGATGAAGGAGCACTCTTAAGGAATTGTCTTAGTCTCGTCGAGGCAATCGATTTTGATATATAAATCATCTCAATCCGAGTTCATATGCAAAAGTTAGAGACAATATACTGGAGACTGAACCTCAACGGAAATATGGCGCGAGGTGCCAGACACTTGTCTGATAGGTTGCGCGAGTAATTCGGCCATCAATACGGCCTTGAATCGAAAAACCTTCAACATGGAAAAGTTTCGTCTCGTCGAGCCGATTGATTTTCATATATAATTCGTCTCAATCCGAGATCATATGAGGCCTGGAGAGACAAATCAAGATCGGGCTATGTTTTCAGTCGGAAATCCGAGTGAAAAGTTTACCATCTGAGTGAAAGTTTACGGTCGAGTGAAAGTTTACGGTCGAGTGAAATTTTACGGTCGAGTGAAAGTTTGCTGACCGGATGAACTTATTATTATCCAAGTGGAAATATAGTCATCCGAGGGAAAATATGATCATCCGAGTGAAATTGTCGTCCAGGTGAAAATATTCCGAGTGAAAAGATTACCATCAGGAAAAAAACTTGCCGATTGAATAAGATAGTGCCTTCTGAGTGGAAATATAGTCATCCAAGTGAATAAGATAGTGCCTTCCGAGTGGAAATATAGTCATCCGAGTGAAAGATTGTCTTCCGAGTGAAAAAGTCCAATCAGACGATCCGAGTGAAAGTATCTAATATCCGAGTGGATGAGCTCAAGTCCGAGTGAAATTGAACATGTGCTCAAAAGTTTATCAAAATGACCTTGGATGAAGAAGTGTTCAATACAGAAGTTGTGCGTATCATCAAGATGGTAAACTTTGATTTTGGAGTCATCATCATCAGAGATAATATATAGCCTACAAATTCACTACGAGACTCGGATAATCCAGTCTACTACAAGACCGAGTCCGACTGGAAGATAAAGATGACCTCGAAAAATATTCAAGATGGCCTTATTTGAAAAAGTGATCAACATGAGAGTTGTTCGTATCGTCGAGGCGCACAAGTTTGATATTTGGGCCATCTCGATCGGAGATCATATGCAAGCCCCCGGCGGCCTGCGCAAGAAGGAAGACAGAGTTTGGGCCAAATTCAGACTGAATCCGAGTTGGAATAGAATTAGGACTCTAGGACGTGAATTGATGCAATTTTTCTTGTAAGGAAAGCCTAGATTAATCCTTTAGTTGTACGGGAAGTCTAGCCGCCTCTTATATATGTTGGGGGTGACGGCCGATTGAACAACACACAATCGAACAAATCAATATACTACTTTTTCATCTACGTTTTATCTCTCCACCGTTTTTCTATCTCGTTCTTGGCTGTTCTTCGTATTTGAGAGCTGCGAATCCCGAGGCTCTAGGGGCGAGCGAATCGACCTAGGGCAGCCCATAGCCGCTGCACTCCCTGACGGGGTCCCTCCCGGGGGTGTGGGGTTTTCGGGTCTGCAAAAGTGCCCGTCGACTGTCTTGCGTATCGCGCTGTCGGTCGGGTCTCCTTCGACGTGGGCTGCGGTGCATCACCCCCGGCGTCGAGGGTACACGTGACGTGTTCGTGTGTCAACAGGAACGGCTATGCCCGTGCAAGTGCGGAAGCGCCATGGTCCGTCCTGGTGATAAACAACTCAGGGCGGCCTCACGGCCGTATCAACCTCAGGGAGCCTCCAGGCTCGGTGTCTGGCCTCATCGCAACGCCTCCCCTCGAGAGAGCCGCATGAGGGGGCTAGGAACGGGGGCCGCACTCGGGTCACGCTCAAGCGTATGCCACCCCGTCAGGTCCCTCGGACCTGGTCATCGCGCGCCCTCCCAAGCGGAGCTAAGGTATGAAGGTCTTTTGAATGTCAAGGGGTACTCCTGAGCATCGCGACTCAGGAGCCTAACTAACCACAACAATCTCGTTGTCTAACGCATCGCAATAGCAAACAAGAACCACCTTCGCATTGGTTCGTCATCCCACGCTCGTCGCCTCCTGTGGACGCGCAGGCCGCTCTGTGCATGGCGCGCGAGCTCGTGCGCTACCTCCCCGTCGATGACCTCTACGAGGACTGGCTCGACTGCATCGCCGAGCTCGTCAGCACCGTCCCTCTCGCTGCCTCGCCCTCTGCCAGCCGCTGGCGGCATGGCCCATGGAGCGCCTCCACCACCTCTGTTCCAAGACGGAGGACCAAGACAGCAAACAAGAACCACCTTTGCGTCACATGAACCTCATGAGGTGCCCCTTGCCTTGATCTCTCTGCCCCTCGTGAGCCAGCCTGGTGAGGCCGCCCCTAAGGAGGTCTTCTGACGTCCGCCTCGCGAGGGTCTTCAATGTTTGCTGGTGAAGATGGGCCCTACGGGGCCGCCGGTGGAGCCACACTATGGGCCGCAGGCAGGCAAGTCTGAGGACCCCCGTTCCCAGAACACTGATGTCGGCATTCTGGGAACGGGGGTCCCCAGACTTGCCTGCCTGCGGCCCACGGCGTGGCTCTGCGAGCGGGCCCGTCAAGCCCATCTTCACCAACAAGCACTCAAGACCCTCGCGAGGGGCCAAGCCTCACGAGGCAGACGACACAAGACCTCCTCAGGAGCAGCCTCACCAGGCTGGCTCGCGAGGGGCAGAGAGATCAAGGCCAGGCAAACTTCACGAGGTTCCAATGACATGAGCCATGATGACCAAGGCCAGGAGGGCGCCAGGCGGGCGTCAGGCGGCCGCCGGCATGCATAGTGTCCTTGTTTCCTCTTTGGTGCTAAGGAGGCAAGCGTAGATGTAGAGTACCGAGGCATCAAGCAAAGGTTTCGATATCGGTGCAATGAGACCAAGAGCAGAAGAACGGCAAGACGGAGGTCATCGTGGAGCCCAAGATGGCATCACCACCAGAACCTTTGGCAGGCGAAGACCACTTTTGTCAGGATAAGCTGTACTATCTGTCCCCTTTCGAATTGGCCGCTGTTGGCTCCCTTCCCACTCAATATTTGGTAGGAGGACCAAGGCCTCTATAAATAGGACTAGCCACCATAGTAGTAGAGAGCCCGGACGGATCAAGAACTCGTCTCGGAGAGATCCAACCCATCCACAAGTTCACTGAGCACGAGAACACCTCTCCTCAGGAGGCTGTTCTTCCCATTGTACTGTTCATCCTCAGCCCATGAGGCAATCCAGCACCACCACACTGGAGTAGGGTATTACACCACAACGCTGGCCCGAACTAGTATAAATCTTGTGTCCTTTGTGTTGCGAGTTCATCGAGTTAGTCCCTGAGATCGTAGCGAAGCCAGGACATGGATCGGTAGGGGGGAGATCTTTGTGTGCACCCCAGTGTTTGAACCTTAAGGGTCTTGCCGGAACCCACGATCCGACATTTGGCGCGCCAGGTAGGGGTGTGCCGAAGCTTCCCTTCCGTTGCTCCGCGTCCCGTTGTCTCATCGTCTCCATGTCGGACGCTCAGCGCGCTCGCGCTGAGCGATGGGCTACCCTCACCGCCCGCGTTGCTCAGACGGCTCCAGTCGGCGGGCCACCCCATCGTTCTCCGTCGCCTGCCACCAACGCCAGCACCGGCCCATTGGGGAACGAGCAGTAAGCATCCTCGCTGCAACCCTCGATGCGGTGGGACGGCCGCATCGCCACTCCATCACTGACCCCGGCCGGTTCGTCATCCCACGCTCATCGCGCTCCCGTGGACGCGCAGGCCGCTCTGTGCATGGCGCGCGAGCTCCTGCGCTACCGCCCCGTTGATGACCTCTAAGAGGACTGGCTCGACTGCATCGTCGAGCTCGTCAGCGCCGCAGGGGGCTCCCCTGCGCCGTCCCTCTCACTGCCTCGCCCTCCGCTAGCCGCAGGTGGCGTGGCCCATGGAGCGCCTCCACCACCTCTGCCCCAAGACGGAGTCTTGGCTCCCAAGCGCGCGGCCCCACGGCACGACCTGCCGCATCTGGCGCCCGCCCAAGAAGAAAGAAGCTGCCAAGAAGTCCCTCGGCCACGAGAAAACGCCCCTGCGCTCGCTGCGCCACCACGGCAAGACCGCGTACCGCCTGCGGCGCCGGTGCGAGGACCGCATCAAGGACAAATTCTCCACCAGCGTAGAGTCCCAGTGACCATGGCAGGCTGTCGCGTCTTCACCCTTGAGCTGCGTAGCATCGCTTGGCCGGGAAAGTCCAAGCCGGATCTGCCTCCTTGCTACTCGCCACCCCCGACCCCGCGGAGTTCCTGCGGCTCTACGAGCTGAGCATCGAGGCGGCCAACAGGGACGAGAAAGTCATGGCGAACTGGTTCCCCATGGCTCTCAAGGATGGTGCCCTCTCCTGGCTCCTGAATCTGCCTCTAGGCTCGATCTCCTCCTGGAACAAGATGCGCGACCGTTTTCTCGCCAACTTCCAGGGCACTCTCGACAGGCCGCCGGCTGCGGGTGACCTACGCCGCGTCAAGTAGCAACCAGGAGAGACCCTCCAGAAGTACATCCAGCGCTTCAACAATGTTCGCCTTAGGATCCCTAAGGTGACGGACGAGGCCATCATCTCCACGTTCTCCGATGGCGTCCGTGACATCAAGATGAAGGAGGAGCTCGCCATCCACGAGGAGCTATGCACGTCCCTAGAACTATTCAACCTGGTGACCAAGTGCGCAAGAGCTGAGGAGGGGCGCCTCTCCCTCCTCGAGCTCCAGGCTGCGGACCCGGAGGAGAAGAAAGCCAAGGCCAAAGACGTGAAGCGCAAGGGACCAGCCATGCTCGTGGTAGAGCCGGACACCAAGCGCGGCAGGGACCACCCCGTGTCATCCAAGGGCAGCCGACCGTTCTGCGCCTTCCCCGACCTGCATAGCCACAACACCAGTGACTCTCAAGGGCTCAGAGCCATTCGATAAGGACGCTTCGATCGATGCCCCGAGTGCAACGACCGAGGAGGAGGACATGGTGGCGGACGCAGGGATGACTGTGGCCCGCGTCAGGGGTGGCGTGACCGGCCTCGTGAGGACCGCTAGCAGGACCAGCCTCGCAAAGGTGCCTGGAGGGATCAGCCTCGTGAGGACCGTCCTCAGGGCAATGTTGGGCTTCCTCCACTACCACCACCGAGAAGGAACAACGACCACTTCTACCTCTTGAGCACTACGTTGGTTTTCCCTTGAAGAGGAAAGGGTGATGCAGCAAAGTAGCGTAAGTATTTCCCTCAGTTTTTGAGAACCAAGGTATCAATCGAGTAGGAGGCTACGCGTGAGTCCCTCGCACCTACACAAAACAAATAAATCCTCGCAACCAACACGATAAGGGATTGCCAATCCCTACACGGTCACTTAAAAGAGTGAGATCTGATAGATATGATAAGATAATATTTTTGGTATCTTTATGATAAAGATACAAAGTAAAATAAAAGGCAATGAAAATAACTGGTGTTGGAAGATTAATATGATGGAAGATAGACCCGGGGGCCATAGGTTTCACTAGTAGCTTCTCCCAAGAGCATAAATATTTTACGATGGGTGAACAAACTACTGTTGAGCAATTGACAGAATTGAGCATAGTTATGGGAATATCTAGGTATGATCATGTATATAGGCATCACGTCCGAGACAAGTAGACCAACTCCTGCCTGCATCTACTACTATTACTCCACACATCGACCGCTATCCAGCATGCATCTAGAGTATTAAGTTCAACAGAACAAAGTAACACTTTAAGCAAGATGACATGATGTAGAGGGGTAAATTCATGCAATATGATAAAAAACATCTTGTTATCCTCGATGGCAACAATACAATACGTGCCTTGGTGCCCCTACTATCACTGGGAAAGGACACCGCAAGATTGAACCCAAAGCTAAGCACTTCTCCCATTGTAAGAAAGATCAATATAGTAGGCCAAACCAAATTGATAATTCGAAGAGACTTGCAAAGATAACCAATCATACATAAAAGAATGCAGAGAAGATTCAAAAATTGTTCATAGATAAACTTGAGCATAAACCCACAATTCATTGGTCTCAACAAACACACCGCAAAAGAAGATTACATCGAATAGATCTCCACAAGAGAGGGGGAGAACTTTGTATTGAGGTCCAAAAAGAGAGAAGAAGCCATCTAGCTAATAACTATGGACCCGAAGGTCTGAGGTAAACTACTCACACTTCATCGGAAGGGCTATGGTGTTGATGTAGAAGCCCTCTGTGATCGATGCCCCCTCCGGCGGAGCTCCGGAACAGGCCCCAAGATGGGATCTCGTGGATACAGAAAGTTACGACGGTGGAATTACGGTTTTTGCTTCGTATCTGGTCGTTTGGGGGTACGTAGGTATATATAGGAGGAAGGAGTACGTCGGTGGAGCAATAGGGGGCCCACGAGGGTGGAGGGCGCGCCTG
>NC_041384.1:466478301-466482112 GCF_002162155.2 Triticum dicoccoides
GCCCCCTACCTCATGGCTTCCCTGTTGGTTGCTTGACGTAGGGTCCAAGTCTCTTGGATCATGTTCGTTCCGAAAATCACGTTCCCGAAGGTTTCATTTCGTTTGGACTCCGTTTGATATTCTTTTTCTGCGAAACTCTCAAATAGGCAAAAAAAACAGGAATTTTGGGCTGGGCCCAAGGTTAATAGGTTAGTCCCAAAAATAATATAAAAGTGGATAATAAAGCCCAATAATGTCCAAAACAGAAGATAATATAGCATGGAGCAATAAAAAAATTATAGATACGTTGGAGACGTATCAACCACCACCAAGATGAGGGGGCTGGGGGCTTCCAGGAGCCGCGTGCTATCGCCTGCATCTTGGGCGGAGCTCAAGCCCCAGCCTCACAGCGTATCTTCAAGCAGTTTGCTCGTGAGGTGAACACAGTCCTCCCCTAGCTCGAGACCACGCGCCCGCTCAGGTGGTCCAAGTGTGACATTACCTTCAGCTCAGCAGATCGGCTCAAGTGCACGGCCACCGCCGGCGTTCTCCCAATGCTTTGTTCACCCGTCATCAGCAACGTGCAAGTCACCAAGACCCTCATCGATGGCGGCGAAGGGCTCAATGTCATGTCCGTCGAGACGTTCGACAACCTCCAAGTGCCATACGATTAGCTTCAGCCTACCAAGCCTTTCTCAGGAGTGACCGACGGCTCCACCACCCCGATCGGGCAGGTCCGCCTCCCAGTCACCTTTGGAGAATGCAACAACTACCGCATCGAGCTCATCAACTTCGACATCACCCACATTCGTCTACCGTACAATGCAATCCTCGGGTACCCAGCCCTGGCCAAGTTCATGGCCGTGACGCACCATGGCTACAACGTCCTCAAGATGCCAGGAAGCGGCGGGATCATCACAGTCCCCTGCGAAGAAAGAGATGTGGTGTGCTCCCTCGAGTGCGCCTTCCAAGTAGCGTCAATCGAAGACCCCGGCAACAATGCAGCTCGGTACCCTCTTGAGGTCGTCCCCAAGAAAAAGAAGCAGCTACTCCGTGCCGGACCTCAGGAGAGCAGCTCCGCAAGTGGCACCTCGTCAGGATCAGCGCTCGCACTTGGGGCGCCTGTAACACCCTCGATGCGGCTATATCTCCCACGTGTCGAAGCACGACTTAGAGGCATAACCGCATTGAAAGCAATGTCGCAAGTGAGGTAATCTTCACACAACCCATGTAATACATAAGGGAAAGAGATACATAGTTGGCTTACAATCGCCACTTCACACAAATACATGAATAAAGCATTACATCATCCAAATACACTCAGGGCCCGACTACGGAGCCAAAATAAAAGAAGAACCCCAAATGTGACAAGGTCCTCGATCAACCCCAACTGGGCTCCACTACTGATCAACTAAAACGAAACAACACAAAGGACAAGATCTTCATCGAGCTCCTCCTGAGCTTGGTTGCGTCACCTGCTCAGTAACATCGGCACCTGCAAACTGGTTTTGGAAGTATCTGTGAGTCATGGGGACTCAGCAATCTCACACCCTCGCGATCAAGACTATATAAGCTTATGGGTAAGGTAAAGGTATGAGGTGGAGCTGCAGCAAGCGACTAGCATATATGGTGGCTAACATACGCAGATGAGAGCGAGAAGAGAAGGCAAAGCACGGTCGATAAAAATATGATCAAGAAGTGATCCTAGAACAACCTACGTCAAGCATAACTCCAACACCGTGTTCACTTCCCGGACTCCGCCGAAAAGAGACCATCACGGTTACACACGCAGTTGATGCATTTTAATTAAGGTCAACTTCAGGTTTTCTACAACCAGATGTTAACAAATTTCCATCTGCCCATAACCGCGGGCACGGCTTTCGAAAGTTCAAATCCCTGCAGGGGTGTCCCAACTTAGCCCATGACAAGCTCTCACGGTCAACGAAGGATATTCCTTCTAGCGGGAAGACCCGATCAGACTCGGAATCCCGGTTACAAGACATTTCGACAAAGACAAAACAAGTCCAGCAACACCGCCCGAACGTGCCGACAAATCCCGATAGGAGCTGCACATATCTCATTCTCAGGGCACACTTAGATGAGACATCCTACGAGTAAAACCAAACCTCAAGTTGCCCTGAGGTGGCCCCGCGGTCTGCTCGGTCGGACCAACACTCAGAGGAGCACTAGCCCGAGGGGGGGTTAAAATAATGATGACCCTTGGGCGCGCGACCCCAAGGGAAAAGAAAAGACTAGGTGGCCAATGATAAAACCAATGTTGGGCATTGCTGGAAGAGTTTTATTCAAGGCGAACTGTCAAGGGGTTCCCATTATTACCCAACCGCGTAAGGAACGCAAAATCCGGGAACATAACACCGATATGACGGAAACAAGGACGGCAAGAGTGGAACAAAACACCAGGCATAAGGCCGCGCCTTCCACCCTTTACCAAGTATATATATGCATTAATTAAATAAGATATATTGTGATATCCCAATAAGTAAACATGTTCCAACAAGGAACAACATCTCCATGTTCCAACAAGGAACAAACTACCAATCTTCACCTGCAACTAACAACGCTATAAGAGGGGCTGAGCAAAGCGGTAACATAGCCAAACAACGGTTTGCTAGGACAAGGTGGGTTAGAGGCTTGGTTCAACAATATGGGAGGCATGATAAGCAAGTGGTAGGTATCGCAGCATAAGCACAGCAAAAGAGCGAGCAACTAGCAAGCAAAGATAGAAGTGATTTCGAGGGTATGGTCATCTTGCCTGAAATCCCTCAAGGAAGAAGAACAAGTCCATGAAGAAGACAACGGACATAGTCGAATGAATCCTCACAACACGACGTTACCGAATCCAACGCGAAGAAGCACACACCGGAAAGAAGCACACAACATAGTAAACAACCAATCACATGAACAGGGTAAGATATGCGGAATGCGGTATGCGATGCATATGCATGATTTGGAAAGGAATGATTGGACCTGCCCAGATTCACGAAATAGCAAAAGTAGAGCTCGATTGACTCAAGCTAGGGTGCTCCATAAATGCAAACAAAGACATGGATGGATAGAGCACCACAAGGTTAAGGAATCATCCTTATTGATCATCCTCAAAAGAGGCACGGATCACTAGGAAACAACATGAACATATGGCATATTGATAAAAATAGATCAAGGACTTAGTGGAATTGCTAAGTCCCTGAAATCAGCATTAACGAATGCACCACTTTGCAGGCTCGTGCTAGTCACCACACATATCACAAAAATACATGGATAGCACCTATGGAAAGATGGCATGGCATATAACAAAACACATGTAGAACTCTGGAGCATATCATGCACACATTAATCATGGCAAAAATGACAAATAGCTATTTGGTGCAGCAGATCTGACAATTAACTCAAATAGCTCTCTTCCAACAGCATTTCGGGCATCAAGATGAGCTCAAATGAAAATGATGCAATGAGATGAAATGATGTACTCTCTGAGATGAACATTTTGATATGTTACACGCCCAAAACGGATCTTCGGATGCAAAGTTACGACAGGATGAACATGGGCATTTGGATCTGACAATCTCGGGGACTTAGTAGAAATTATACCTCCCGAAAAGTCAACGGGCGGACGAGGTGGTGCGGGATGGCGAGATCCGTGACGCGGGGAGGCGTTTGGATGGAGGGGTTGGTGGATCTGGTCCACCCCGGTCCAGATCTGGCCGAACCGAACTCCGGTGATGTCTCCGGCGAGGGCGGGGGTGGCCGGCGACCGGAGCGGCGTGGCGCGGGCGCCTTTGGGTGGCGGGGACGGCGGCCGGTGGTGGAGCAC
>NC_041384.1:466482431-466579406 GCF_002162155.2 Triticum dicoccoides
GAGCACGCGGCGGCACAGGCGGCGGAGATCCCGGGCGAGGCCGGGCGAAGGCGGCGGCGCAAGCGGCTCGGTGATGCGCAGCGGCGGCGCATGGCGAGACGGGCGGCGGGAGGCGGCGGAGATGGTGGTCGGCAGGAGGACCCGCGGTCTCGGGCGGTGGGTGCGGTTAAACGGCGGCGCTGGCTAGACGGGCCCCGCGGGCCCGATCCGGGCCGCGCGGGCCAGCGGCGGGGCTGAGGAGAGAGAGGGCGGCGGTGGTGAGGTGTCGCGGTGTGATTCGCCGGGGAGGGCGGCGCGGACATGTCCGGCAGTGGAGGAGTTTTGTCCGGGCGCGAGGAGGAAGATGGCTAGGGTTTCATCCGCGAAAATTTCAGAGGGGATCACATATATAGGGGTAGAAGGAGCTAGGAGAGTCCAAATGAGGTGCGGTTTTCGGCCACGCGATCGTGATCGAACGACCGAGAGGATGGAGAGGGTTTAGGTGGGTTTTGGGCCAAATTGGAAGGGTGTTGGGCTGCAACACACACGAGGCCTTTTTGGTCCCTCAGTTAACCGTTGGAGTATCAAACAAAGTCCAAATGGCACGAAACTTGACAGGCGGTCTACCGGTAGTAAACCAAGGCCGCATGGCAAGTCTCGGTCCAATCCGAAAACGTTTAACACCCGCACACGAAAAAGAGGTAGAAAGGGACACCGGATGACATAGGAGCGCCGGATTGCAAAACGGACAACGGGAAAAATGCTCGGATGCATGAGACGAACATGTATGCAAATGAAATGCACATCATGACATGATATGCAATGCATGACATGCAAGCAATGACAAGGCAACAACAGCGAATAACTGGAGGACACCTGGCACATCGGTCTCGGGGCGTTACAACACTCCACCACTACGAGAGGATCTCGTCCCGAGATCTAGAATGGCACCGGAGGGACAACGGAAAAGAAAGAGAAGAGGTAAAACTAAGTTGCTTCTTTGACAAATGAGTGAAACCAAAGAACCTTGAAAAGGTTAAGTCATATCGAGAAAAGAATGCAACGGAGATAAATGAAGTATAAAGCACTCCGTTAGGAAAGAGGAATGAGGAAGAACAAGGTTGAAAGAACTCCGGTAGGGAAGAGAAAAAGGAAGAACAAACTCGGACAGCACTCCGGTTGAAAAGAGATGCAAAGCTTGATAAGGTGAAGAGAACTTTAGCAAAAGTCCCAACACTCTAGTTAAATGGACAATCCTGAAAAGAACATGATCTTGACAAAACAAGATGATGGGTTGAACAGAACAACAACACAATGCCTCCGGAACGAAAGAATATAAGTTGTATCGACGAAACAAAAGAACGGAGAAGAAAACAACATCTTGTACCTTCGATGAGCTTGAAAAGCATCTTAAAGAGAAGGGTCGCACGGAGTTGTTGGAAACCAACAACGAAAAGAGTAAGCTTGATATGGTCTTATGGAATACATCTCAAATTATGAGGTGACAACCAGCCACTTACGGGAAAAGAATTGGATTGATATCAACAAGGAGACGAGAAAGCTATCACCGAAAGGATACATGAAGAACTTGGGTCCTTTATAAGCACCATGGATAGCAACAATCCTCAGGGAAGGCTTTAGGTGAAATATAACCCAAGATAACTCCAAAGAAGAGATTGATGGATTTAAAATACCTCATTCTTAACCACATGTGAATCATGAAACATGAACCCAAATTATCAAGAATGAAATAATACCACCTCCAATGATACGGAAGAAAGAATTGCACTCCGGATTACAATATGATGAAAGCTTGAGCTTCTTAGAAAAGAATCTCGATGAACACTTCGAGAATGAATTAAATCATAGATGAACCATCATGCAGAACCTCCATGAATAACTCCGGTAACAAAAGGATAACGAGAAGAAAAGGGAAGTTGAAAACACAAGGTGAAACCTTGTAATGCTTTAGGTGTATCTCCGTGAAGATACAATTGCGAGAGCTTGGAACTCCGGAAAAGAAAGATAAACAAATGAGATCAAGAATTTTGATGAGCCTCCAGAATAGGGAACTGAGTTCACCCGATGAAACAAGAATAAGAATTACATTATGCGTATCCTTCACCAATATAATAGATGGCAATCAACGGATTTGGCATGCTACTTATTCTCGGAGAAAAGATTAAGAGAGATATTGCGCAAACTTGAGAAAGGTCTTCAATGATCCACCGGTAGGATTGAAAAGAACGAAAGAGTTGATATGATAAACGAATGACGAGAAGTCTTGAACGAGCCACCATAAGAATTGAAAATGAACGAACAGAAGATAAAGAAACACCAGGAAGAAATATAAAATGAACGAAGATACTTGAGAGGATTTAGATACATGATAACGAAGAGATCACGAGCCGATTAGAGGATATTTGAACGATGCACCAGTAAGATTTAGAGAAAAAGAGCTGAAAGCTGAGAATGAATAATTATGAGATGATGGCCTCTAGAGAATCAAGTTGAAAAGACTCCTGAATTACACCGGATGGGTGAAAAGAATTTGATAATCGAAAAAATTATGAGAGGGTGGCCTCGAACTAGAACCACGAATCTCTGAGAGGACGGATAAGATATGGAGGTAAAACTCTTCTTCGGTCTTAAAATTCTGAGAATGACAATGAGAAGCACCACCATGAATTATTTAGACACTCCGTAAGAATCAAAAGCGAAGAGGTTGAGCCAACGATGAAAGAATTTAACCGAACTTGGAGAAAGGCATTTGACTGATGATAAATCCTTCTTACATCAAACTTGGAAAGAATTTTAGAGTAACTCCAGGAGAATAAGAAGAGTCGGGTAAGATCCTGGGAAAAGACCTGTGGGTTAGGGCCCACTCAAAAGATACACCATTGAAAAGATTTCAAAGAGAGGTTGCACCGGTTGAATTAAATGGCTAGAATGAGATAACAATCTCGAAAGAGCTTGGACTGATTGCTAATGGGAACACAAATCTTTTGAGATATCTTCAGCACTCCGGAACAAATGAATAGTGAGAGGTGAATGACAAAGAGGTGCACCGGTAAGAAAAGGTATTTGAAACGAGGAAAAGGATATGATCCACAAAGCTTGCCTTGAAACCATCGGAGATGAAAAGAATGAAGAAAGATGAACTTGAGGCTCCGTTAGAATCTTCATGAGAAACACCGGAAAAGAACATTGACGGAAAAGGAATGGAGAGGCTTCATAATCATAAGATAGATACATGATTAAGAAATCTGAATCCTTGGGGAAAACAAAGGGAGGGAGGGTGGGACAAACAAAGACAATTTGGAATGGATGAAACAAACACCATTCTGAAGAAAACTGATACTTGATCTTGTGAAAATTGGCAAGATTTGACCCACTTGAAGAGAAGCACACCGGTTGAAAAGGATTTACATGACAATCTCGATGCTCATGAAGGATTAGTATCCGCATAGGAGTATGAGAACACCGTTTTAGGAAAGGTAAGGAATCAACACTTGACATTGAAGCAACTCGGATACCACAACTCCAAACAAAAACAAAGTATTGGCTTGCAGAATAAGCCGGAACAAACATATGCTAGAGATTTCGTCCGAAGTTTTCATGGTGGGGCCTACACGGGCTCGATCGTACAACACCATCATGTACAAGGCAGTGCACATGACATACGAAGCGTCCCCGAGTCGGCATAGCCAAGGACTCTTTAAGACACAACGAGACCACTGTAAAACCGACCGTGAATAGGCGGACCACTAGACGTCGAACCCCAATTTCATATCATATATGCGTCGGAAAGATATCCTAAGAGCTACTTGAATTCCCAATTATAAACTCCCGAACCTTTCCAGTTATGCAATCGGGTGTTGGGGATACAGGGGAAGCATAATATCTCACCCAAAGCTAGCAAATCCTACATCCAGCTGTATCCATCCTTCAACACATAACCAAGAAACCTTCGGAAATCGTCTACCTCAACCTTCGAAAAGCATCCGTTATACGAGTTATGGAAATACTCCCGAACTCCCGCCCCAGTACTGGGTGGCGTCGAGGTTATCTCACCAACAACTGCATAAAAGAGATTTTCGATGTTGGCGAACCTAAACTCAGGTATTCCAGAACTGCAACGATAAAATTGTGACGACAACACCTCGGAGCTCAACTCCCCGGGACACTGCCACAACCCCTGAATGTCAGGAGGCACCAAGAACAATGTTCTCGTCACAAAACCATCGGAATGATTCCAAGATACCCGCGTGATGCTAATTTTTTTAGTGAAATTTGAGAAGAGAAGAGTCAAAACTCTACATCAGGATGCCTTACCAGAGCGATGAAGGGACTGGGGAGTAAAAAGAATTCCTAACTCTCCGATATATAATTCCTAATTTACTCATTCTAGACTCAACAACGGCTGCTAAAAACGATCAAGCAGTGGGGGCTCCTAAGGTCGGGGAAGGCTCTGATACCAACTTGTAACGCCCTCGATGCGGCTATATCTCCCACGTGTCGAAGCATGACTTAGAGGCATAACCGCATTGAAAGCAATGTCGCAAGTGAGGTAATCTTCACACAACCCATGTAATACATATGGGAAAGACATACATAGTTGGCTTACAATCGCCACTTCACACAAATACATGAATAAAGCATTACATCATCCAAATACAATCAGGGCCCGACTACGGAGCCAAAATAAAAGAAGAACCCCAAATGCGACAAGGTCCTTGATCAACCCCAACTGGGCTCCACTACTGATCAACTAAAACGAAACAACACAAAGGACAAGATCTTCATCGAGCTCCTCCTGAGCTTGGTTGCGTCACCTGCTCGGTAACATCGGCACCTGCAAACTGGTTTTGGAAGTATCTGTGAGTCACGGGGACTCAACAATCTCACACCCTCGCGATCAAGACTATATAAGCTTATGGGTAAGGTAAAGGTATGAGGTGGAGCTGCAGCTAGTGACTAGCATATATGGTGGCTAACATACGCAAATGAGAGCGAGAAGAGAAGGCAAAGCACGGTCGATAAAAGTATGATCAAGAAGTGATCCTAGAACAACCTACGTCAAGCATAACTCCAACACTGTATTCACTTCCCGGACTCCGCCGGAAAGAGACCATCACGGTTACACATGCGGTTGATGCATTTTAATTAAGGTCAACTTCAGGTTTTCTACAACCGTACGTTAACAAATTCCCATCTGCCCATAACCGCGGGCACGGCTTTCGGAAGTTCAAATCCCTGCAGGGGTGTCCCAACTTAGCCCATGACAAGCTCTCACGGTCAACGAAGGATATTCCTTCTAGCGGGAAGACCCAATCAGACTCGGAATCCCGGTTACAAGACATTTCGACAAAGACAAAACAAGTCCAGCAACACCGCCCGAATGTGCCGACAAATCCCGATAGGAGCTGCACATATCTCGTTCTCAGGGCACACTCAGATGAGACATCCTACGAGTAAAACCAAACCTCAAGTTGCCCCGAGGTGGCCCCACAGTCTGCTCGGTCGGACCAACACTCAAAGGAGCACTAGCCCGGGGGGGGGGGGTAAAATAATGATGACCCTTGGGCGCGCGACCCCCAAGGGAAAAGAAAGGGCTAGGTGGCGAATGGTAAAACCAATGTTGGGCATTGCTGGAAGAGTTTTATTCAAGGCGAACTGTCATGGGGTTCCCATTATTACCCAACCACGTAAGGAACGCAAAATCCAGGAACATAACACTGATATGACGGAAACTAGGGCGGCAAGAGTGGAACAAAACACCAGGCATAAGGCCGAGCCTTCCACCCTTTACCAAGTACATAGATGCATTAATTAAATAAGATATATTGTGATATCCCAACAAGTAAACATGTTCCAACAAGGAACAACATCTCCATGTTCCAACAAGGAACAAACTACCAATATTCACCTGCAACTAACAACGCTATAAGAGGGGCTGAGCAAAGCGGTAACATAGCCAAACAACGGTTTGCTAGGACAAGGTGGGTTAGAGGCTTGGTTCAACAATATGGGAGGCATGATAAGCAAGTGGTAGGTATCGCAGCATAAGCACAGCAAAAGAGCGAGCAACTAGCAAGCAAAGATAGAAGTGATTTCGAGGGTATGGTCATCTTGCCTGAAATCCCGCAAGGAAGAAGAAAAAGTCCATGAAGAAGACAACGGACATAGTCGAATGAATCCTCACAATACGACGTTACCGGATCCAACCCGAAGAAGCAAACACCAGAAAGAAGCACACAACATAGTAAACAACCAATCACATGAACAGGGTAAGATATGCGGGATGCGGTATGCGATGCATATGCATGATTTGGAGAGGAATGATTGGACCTGCCCAGATTCATGAAATAGAAAAAGTAGAGCTCGATTGACTCAAGCTAGGGTGCTCCATAAATGAAAACAAAGACATGGATGGATAGAGCACCACAAGGTTAACAAATCATCCTTACTGATCATCCTCAAAAGAGGCACGGATCACTAGGAAACAACATGAACATATGGCATATTGATAAAAACAGATCAAGGACTTAGTGGAATTGCTAAGTCCCTGAAATCAGCATTAACGAATGCACCACTTTGCAAGCTTGTGCTAGTCACCACACATATCACAAAAATACATGGATAGCACCTCTGGAAAGATGGCATGGCATATAACAAAACACATGTAGAACTCAGGAGCATATCATGCACACATTAACCATGGCAAAAATGACAAATAGCTATTTGGTGCAGCAGATCTGACAATTAACTCAAATAACTCTCTTCCAACATAATTTCGGGCATCAAGATGAGCTCAAATGAAAATGATGCAATGAGATGAAATGATGTACTCTCTGAGACGAACATTTTGATATGCTACATGCCTAAAACGGATCTACAGATGCAAAGTTATGACAGGATGAACATGGGCATTTGGATCTGGCAATCTCGGGGACTTAGTAGAAATTATACCTCCGGAAAGGTCAACGGGCGGACGAGGTGGTGCGCTATGGCGAGATCCGGGACGCGGGGAGGCGTTTGGATGGCAGGGTTGGTGGATCTGGTCCACCCCGGTCCAGATCTGGCCGGATCGAACTCCGGCGATGTCTCCGGCGAGGGCGGCGGTGGCCGGCGACCGGACCGGCACGGCGCGGGCGGCGTTGGGTGGCGGGGACGGTAGCCGGCGGTGGAGCACGCGGCGGCGCAGGCGGCGGAGATCTCGGGCGAGGCCGGGCGAAGGCGGCGACGCGCGGCAGCGGCGCATGGCGAGATGGGCGGCGAGAGGCGGCGGAGATGGTGGCCAGCAGGAGGACCCGCGGTCTCTGGCGGCGGGTGCGGTTGAACGGCGGCGCTGGCTAGACGGGCCCCGCGGGCCCGATCCGGGCCGCGCGGGCTAGTGGCAGGGCTGAGGAGAGACAGGGCGGTGGAGGAGTTTTGTCTGGGCACGAGGAGGAAGATGGCTAGGGTTTCATCCGCGAAAATTTCGGAGGGGATCACATATATAGGGGTACAAGGAGCTAGGAGAGTCCAAATGAGGTGCGGTTTTCGGCCACGCGATCGTGATCGAACGACCGAGATGATAGAGAGGGTTTTGGTGGGTTTTGGGCCAAATTGGAAGGGTGTTGGGCTGCAACACACACGAGGCCTTTTCGGTCCCTCGGTTAACCGTTGGAGTAGCAAACAAAGTCCAAATGGCACGAAACTTGACAGGCGGTCTACTGGTAGTAAACCAAGGCGGCATGGCAAGTCTCGGTCCAATCCAAAAACGTTTAACACCCGCACACGAAAAAGAGGTAGAAAGGGACACCGGATGACATAGGAGCGCCGGATTGCAAAATGGACAACGGGAAAAATGCTCGGATGCATGAGACGAACATGTATGCAAATCAAATGCACATGATGACATGATATGCAATGCATGACACGCAAGCAATGACAAGGCAACAACAGCGAATAACTGGAGGACACCTGGCACATCGGTCTCGGGGCATTACAACGCCTCCCTCCATCGCATAGGAAGGCGCGCCCGGCGCCCTCCTCGGGCAGGGCTCGGGGGCTCTCTTCTGGAGGGCCTCAGACCTTGACAACGTCACGAGGGAGGCGCTAGGGCACCACTTGGAGGCATGCTTCATGGCACGTCTCCCTCAGGAGGACGCTGGGCGAGGAGCACCCGGCGCTCAAGAGTTCATCACCAAGGTATCTCAGGAGCTTTAGGAAGCAAGAGCAATACGCGGCGACCGCCGCCCACCTGGCGCTTCTCTCCACCCAGGCGATGGTGGTGAGCTATGCTTCTGCATCAACATACCAGGGTTCAACCGAGCCGCATCTCAGGAGCGCCTCTGGTCTTCACGTGTTGGGCGCTGCGAAGGTCCACCTCACAGCTACGTTCGCATGTTGTTCGACCTGGCGAGCGTGGCCACTACCTTCCAGCGCAACCTGTGGAGCATCATGGAGGACCAGGAGGCCAGGCACCACGTGGTCCTGGCGGAGATGGAGACGGTCCTCAAGGAACCGCCTGGACCCCTAGAGCCTCCCGAGGCTTAGGGCCCCGGTGGCTCATGAGGAGCAACCCCTGCGCCGCGTACCTTCAGCTGCCTCAACACCCCTTCATCAACGGAACCAGGTGACACCTTCCAAGTTCATTTAGCTGGGAGCGCCATCAGGGCTGCATTATTCCCAGGCCGCGTGGGTCCGTCCCTATTTCATATATCCCTTCTTTTTTATGTCTTTAGCTTACCTTGCTAGGGGCGCCCCTCGGGCTACATCATCCCCAAGCCGCTCGGGCCTGACCCAATGGCATGTATCGTTCATGCATTTACCTGATCTAGGTTTCCTTTCGTGCTTAATCTATCTATGACTATCCCTGCTTAACTGTCGCCCATCATGGGAGCCGCGCGCCGGTCATCTTTCTTCAGGACCCTTCGCGTGAGAGGGTTAGGCATGGCGTTTGTGCTCACGCCCGTCGCTGCAGCGTCGACAAATCCAACGGCTGAGCTCTGTCTGGCGGGTCGGCTCCGTTCACGTCACCTCCTAGGGCCGTTGGTGCTTGGCTTTCTCACGCGATAACCTTAGGAGATTTGTTCGGTGCATGTTGTCTAACCACCTCGCAGGACCAACACAGCGAACAAGAATCAAGACCAGGCGCAACCCGCCTTGAGTCCCATGCTGGATCACGAGTGCCCAGACACACCTCATCTAGCCCTACCGTGCAAGCCACGTGTCAGGGCAGGGCTGTACACACCCCGGGGGCTCTTCGTGGTAGGGAGTCCCCTCCCACGTACCAGTGGAAGCACCATGCTCCGCGCTAGCAGTCAACACTACCGAGGAGCGGCTATGACCATGCAAGTGCGGAAGCGCCATGGTCCGTCCTGGTGATAAACAACTGAGGGCGGCCTCACGCCCGTATCAACCTCAGGGAGCCTCCGGGCTTGGTGTCTGGCCTCATCGCAACGCCTCCCCTCGGGAGAGCCGCATGAGGGGGCTAGGCACGGGGGCTGCGTTTGGGTCACGCCCAAGCGTACGCCACCCCGCCAGGTCCCTTGGACCTGGTCATCGCGCGCCCTCCCAAGCGGAGCTAAGGTATGAAGGTCGTTTGAACGTCAAGGGGGACTCCTGACCATCGCGACTCAGGAGCCTAACTGACCACGTAGCCCCTCGCCTTGGTCCATCCTGGTCTCCGGTCGGCCCAACGGTGGTTGAGGTATGTGCGGGGTCAGTCCCTGTCGATGTAGAACACAAGACCAACCATCGCATCTCCTTTCCACAAGATATTTGCGCGTCAAGGTGGACTCCTGAGCATTGCGACTCAGGAGCCTAACTGGTCACGTAGCCCCTCACTCCTTGGGTCCGTCCTGGTCTCCGGTCGGTCCAATGGCGGTTTAGGTATGCGCGGGGCCGGGCTTTGCCGACATAGAACATAAAGCAAATAGGAAGAAAATCGCAAAATCTCAAAGAAAATATTACAAGACATATTGTTATCTGAATACCAAACACAAGTTTAAACGCCTCCATGAGGCACGCTACATGTTGCAGGAGTTTCAATAGGAAAGGAGCCGCAAGCCAGTCATCCCTCGATACTGCCTGCGCCTGCAAGGGTTGCCCCCTCCTGGGTGACATCGCCTTCACCTGCACCACCGGCCTCATGACCATCTCGTGGCAATGGGACCTCCTTGTAACGCCCTCGATGCTGCTATATCTCCCATGTGTCGAAGCACGACTTAGAGGCATAACCGCATTGAAAGCAATGTCGCAACTAAGGTAATCTTCACACAACCCATGTAATGCATAAGGGACAGAGATACATAGTTGGCTTACAATCGCCACTTCACACAAATACATGAATAAAGCATTACATCAACAAATACAATCAAGGCCCGACTACGGAGCCAAAATAAAAGAAGAACCCCAAATGCGACAAGGTCCCGATCGACCCCAACTGGGCTCCACTACTGATCAACTAGAAACGGAACAACACAAAGGACAAGATCTTCATCGAGCTCCTTATGAGCTTGGTTGCGTCATCTGCACGGACTCATCGGCACCTGCAAGCTGGTTTTGGAAGTATCTGTGAGTCACGGGGACTCAACAATCTCACACCCTCGCGATCAAGACTATTTAAGCTTATGGGCAAGGTAAAGGTATGAGGTGGAGCTGCAGCAAGCGACTAGCATATTTGGTGGCTAACATACGCAAATGAGAGCGAGAAGAGAAGGCAAAGCATGATCGAGGAAAATATGATCAAGAAGTGATCCTAGAACAACCTACGTCAAGCATAACTCCAACATCGTGTTCACTTCCTGGACTCCACCGGAAAGAGACCATCACGGTGACACACGCGGTTGATGTGTTTTAATTAAGGTCAACTTCAGGTTTTCTACAACCGGACATTAACAAATTCCCATCTGCCCATAATCGCGGGCACGGCTTTCGAAAGTTCAAATCCCTGCAGGGGTGTCCCAACTTAGCCCATCACAAGCTCTCACGGTCAATGAAGGATATTCCTTCTAGCGGGAAGACCCGATCACACTCGGAATCCCGGTTACAAGACATTTCGGCAATGGTAAAACAAGTCCAGCAACACCGCCCGAATGTGCCAACAAATCCCGATAGGAGCTGCACATATCTCGTTCTCAGGGAACACTCAGATGAGACTAGCTACGAGTAAAACCAAACCTCAAGTTGCCCCGAGGTGGCCCCGCAGGCAGCTCAGTTCGGACCAACACTCAGAGGAGCACTGGCCCGGGGGGTTAAAATAAAGATGACCCTCAGGAGAGTGACTCCCAAGGGAAAAGTAGGTAGTGGTGAGGCAAATGGTAAAACCAAGGTTGGGCATTGCTGGAGGAGTTTTATTCAAGGCGAACTGTCAAGGGGTTCCCATTATAACCCAACCACGTAAGGAACGCAAAATCCGGGAACATAACACCGATATGAAGGAAACTAGGGCGGCAAGAGTGGAACAAAACACCAGGCATAAGGTCGAGCCTTCCACCCTTTACCAAGTATATAGATGGATTAATTAAATAAGAGATATTGTGATATCCCAACAAGTAAACATGTTCCAACAAGGAACAACATCTCCATGTTCCAACAAGGAACAACATCTCCATGTTCCAACAAGGAACAAACTTCAATCTTCACTTACAACTAACAACGCTATAAGAGGGGCTGAGCAAAGCGGTAACATAGCCAAACAACGGTTTGCTAGGACAAGGTTGGTTAGAGGCTTGGTTCACAATATGGGAGGCATGATAATTAAGTGGTAGGTATCGCAGCATAGGCATAGCAAAAGAGCGAGCAACTAGCAAGCAAAGGTAGAAGTGATTTCGAGGGTATGGTCATCTTGCCTGAAATCCCGCAAGGAAGAAGAACAAGTCCATGAAGAAGACAAATGGACGTAGATGAATGGGTCCTCACAAACACGATGTTATCGGAACCAACCCGAAGAAGCAACACCGGAAAGAAGCAAACAACATAGTAAACAACCATCACATAAACATGGCATGATGCACAACCAAGTATGATGCATCTCCAGTTTAAATATGCATGGCATGCCAAAGTGCACAAACAACACTACAAGTTAAGTGGAGCTCAATATGCAACGACTTGCATATTCACGGAACACCACATCAATTATTTAGTTCTCTCTCGTTTATGTACCCCAACAATATTAAATGTTCTTAACATGGCAAGGGTGAAGCAAAGTAAACTACCTATCTAGTCAAGTTTAAATGAGGCCGGAAGCAACGAACAACAATTCCGGAAACTCCTCATGAGCATATTATAGATTTGGTACTGTTCTTCCCTAAACATTATTTTAGAGTTGTTAAACATGAAAGATGAGTGCACCAAGTAAATCTAGGCATTTTTCTAGCCCATTTACATATAAATATTATTTAATTCGGAGCTACGGTTATTTAGTTATGAAATAAAGCATTTTAGCAAGTTATTTAAACAAATTTAAACAAACAACATTTTAAACATTTTAAACATGGATGAAAGTTTCATATTATTAAACTAGACAAAATTCTAAGCAACTTTCATATTAAGTTTGTTTTAAAATGATGCACCATTTGTGAGTAATGAAATGCATGAAGTCTAGGGGGCTTCTTGTAAAACTGGTTTTTCTGTGAAAAAATACTAAAACGCAGATCTGAAAAAAACAGGAACTAGGCCAAAACAGGGGGCGGCTGGGCGCTAACCATGGGCCTTGGCCCGGAAATGTGGAGAGGAGGAGGCAGGCCGGGACGCTGGGCCTTGGGGAGGCGCTGGCCTCACGCGGGCGCACTGGGCCTAGCGAAGAGGAAGATGCGGTCAGCGGTTGCCTCGCTCGTCCTCCTCGCGCACAGAGACGAGCGGGAGGAGCAGAAGCAGTGCACGACGGCGGCAGGGGACTTGGTCCGGGGCGGCGGTTGCGCGGATCGGGCGAGGACGGCGAGAACCCAAGCGAGGAAGGGAATCGAGCGGGCGAGGTCAACGCGGCAAGAGGGGCGTCTCTTCGGCCTCGTTCGCGTGCAGAAGCAGGGGAGGCAGTGCACGATGCAGAGGCTGGACGGCGGCCAGACCTGGCGCGAACTCTGGCAAGGAAGCATCAGATCGAGGCGGAGAAGAGCAGATCCGGTCGGAGAAGTAGTGAAGACGGCTTGGGGACCCGCAGATCGCCTGCGTTCGTGAAGCAGAGAACACAAGGAAGAAGAGGTCGTAGAGGAAGACGATCGCATCAGCCTTGGGCCTGTCTGGCTCCTGGCCTGCTTGTACTCGAAGAAGACGACGTCGGGGAAGAAGATCCTCATGGCGCGCGCGTTGGCTCCCGGCGTGAAGTAGAGGACGCAGGGGAAGAAGAGGGACTTGGCGAATGCTCTGGTCCGGGAAGAAGAAGACGAAGGGGAAGAAGAGGACGTCGTGGAGGCGGTCTTGGGCTCGCCTTGCAGCAGAACAGAACCAGCGGCTCGCTGCGGTTCTCACGGGTGTCGTGGAGGTCGAACGAAGGTGTCAGGCCGGCAGTGAGCTCCTTGCCTGGCCAGCCATGGTGTTTGGGTGCCACTCGAGGCAGTAGCAAGGAGACGTGAGGGAGAGCCTCCCTGGAGCGGCGACGCGGAGGAGGGAAAGAGGAGGAGAGAGGGAACCCTAGGGATCACAGCGAGGGCTAAATAGGAAGGGGGGAAGGGCGGACGTGGAGCTCGGGCGTCCACTGTGGCCATGTGTGGTCCTCCTCTGCTTTTACTGTGAGGGGGAGGTGGCGAGAGGAGGAAGAAAAAGGCGAAGGGAACGGTCGCTGCAGGTGGGTCCGGATGGGTGTCCAGCATGGATTCACCACGGGAGAGACCGAGGGGACTACGCTGAGGCTGCTGCTGGGTCTGCTGCTGGACCGGCCTGGTAGAAGGAGGCCCAGGTAGGCCACTCTTGCTGCTGTCTCTTTTCTTTTTCATTTTCCTCAGGCAGAAAATGAACAGAAAAGCACAGGGATAAAAGAGGGGTGCAGGAGAGATATAATAATATCCCCACGACGCTGGAATTATGCACTAATTGAAATAAATGGTTTGGGCATTTTTAGAGAAAGAAAATTATCGCTAGTTTGAACTAAATTCAAACTTGAGGCAATTTTGATTCCAACCAAAACAAGTCCACAAGAGCTGAAAATTGGCAGAGAGGGTTTAGGCATGGTGAACTAGCATCAGGAAAAGAATGAACATTTATGGAGGAGGGGGAAAGGTCACTTGCCAAAATGAAGGAAAGAAGAAGGAAAGAGGAGGTGATGATGCATGATTATACATGGAGCATGCAACAATGTAACATGCATGAATATGACAGTGCTCATGATGATTATGAGAATGCAAAATGACAAGAGGCACAAATGCAACATGACAAAGATGGGCATGGCAATGCAATATAATCAAATGATGAACATAATGCAAGAAGCAAAATATGACAATGGCCCTCATCGCGATCATGGCAACAAACAGTTCAAACACACAATGACAACGAAAAACATGGAAGGCATCTAAAGCGTCGGTCTCGGGGCGTCACACTCCTCTTCTTCGGCGGGAGCAGCTCGGGCTCGGTGAGGGGAGCCTTGCCCTTCTCTGCGGCCGATAACCTTCGAATCGGCGCCATGACTGCACCAGAGAGGAGTGGAGCGAGGAATGAGAAGAAACGGGAGAGGCAGAGAAGAGACTAGAGATGGAGCTCCGCCCCCACCTCCCATTTATAGCCAAAGGGAGGCCAACCGCCGGCCTCCACAATCTAAGGTAATAATGATGGATTTTCCTTGCATGCAGCAGGGACTTGTCAAGTCGGGCAGTAGCCGAGGCTGCGTGGGGAAGTGGAGACTCCCATGTCCAATCAACCGCCACGTGTCGACCAAGGCCGCAGGCTATTGGGCCCCGCAGTGCTCCATACTTGCACCTTGGCTCCGCCTCTAAGCCAAGCCCGAGCGCGCCTTGGGCCCGGGGGCTACTGTCGGTGTTCTGGGAATGGGGGTCCCCAGACTTGCTAGCCTGCGGCCCATGGCGTGGCTCTGCGAGCGGGCTCATACGGCCCATCTTCACCAACAAGCACTCAAGACCCTCGCAAGGCGGATGACACAAGACCTCCTCAGGAGCGGCATCAAGGCCAGGCAAACCTCACAAGGTTCCAATGACGTGAGCCATGACGACCAAGACCAGGCGGGCGCCAGGCGGGTGCCGACGCGAACAGTGTTCTTTTTTCCTCTTTGGTGCGAAGGAGTCAAGCGCAGACGCAGAGTACCAAGGAGTCAAGCAAAGGTTTCCATATCGGTGCAACGAGACCAAGACCAGAAGGACGGCAAGACGGAGGTCATCGTGGAGCCCAAGACGGCGTCACCACCAGAGCCTTTGCCAGGCGAAGACAACTTTTTTTCAGGATAAGCTGTACTAGCTGTCCCCTTTCGAATTGGCCGCTGTTGGCTCCGTTCCCCTCAATATTTGGGGAGAGGACCAAGGCCTCTATAAATAGGACTAGCCACCATAGTAGTAGAGAGCCCGAACGGATCAAGAACTCGTCTCGGAGAGATCCAACCCATCCACAAGTTCACTGAGCACAAGAACACCTCTCCTCAAGAGGATGTTCTTCCCATTGTACTGTTCATCCTCAGCCCAAGAGGCAATCCACCACCACCACACTGGAGTAGGGTATTACACCACAACGGTGGCCTGAACCAGTATAAATCTTGTGTCCTTTGTGTTGCGAGTTCATCGAGTTAGTCCCTGAGATCTTAGCGAAGCCAGGACGTGGATCGGTAGGGGGGAGATCTTCGCGCACACCCCAGTGTTCGAACCTTAAGGGTCTTGCTGGAAACCGTGATCCGACATTTGGCGCGCCAGGTAGGGGTGCGCCGAAGCTTCCCTTCCGTCGCTCTGCGTCCCGTTGTCTCATCGTCTCCATGTCGGACGCTCGCCGCGCTCGCGTTGAGCGACGGGCTGTCCTCACCGCCGGCGTTGCTCAGACGGCTCCAGTCGGTGGGCCACCCCATCATTCTCCGTCGCCTGCCGCCAACGCCAGCACCGGCCCGGTGGGGAACAAGCAGCAAGCATCCTCGTTGCAACCCTAGGTGTGGCTGGACGGCCGCACCGCCACTCCATCGCTGACCCCGGCCGGTTCGTCATCCCATGCTCGTCGTGCTCCCGTGGATGCGCAGGCCGCTCTGTGCATGGCGCGCGAGCTCCTGCGCTACCGCCCCGTCGAGGACCTATACAAGGACTGGCTCGACTGCATCACCGAGCTCGTCAGTGCCGCAGGGGGCTCCCCTGCGTCGTCCCTCTCGCTGCCTCGCCCTCCACCAGCCGCAGGCGGCGCGGCCCATGGAGCGCCTCGACCACCTCTGCCCCAAGACGGAGGTCCAAGTGGTGCCCAAGCGCCTCCCTCGTGATGCTGGGAAAGTCTGAGGCCCTCCAGAAGAGAGCCACTGAGCCCTGCCCGAGAGGCGCGCTGGGCATGCTTTCCTATGCGATGGATGGAGGCGCCCCAGGGGCGGGCGCCGATCCTGACGAGGCGCCGCTTGCCTGATGCCCTGCATGGCGCAATTGCTTCTTATTCTTGGGGATGGCCTCAGGAGGGTGCTCGCCCTGGCTGTCGGGGTCATGGATTGCTGCAGCTTGGAAGGCACGCTTGAGGGAGCACACCGCGTCTCTTTCTTCGCATGGGACCGTGATGATTCCATCGCTTCCCGGCATCTTCAGGACATTGTAGCCGTGATGGGTCACCGCCATTAACTTGGCCAAGGCTGGATACCCGAGGATGGCGTTGTATGGCAAGTGGATGTAGGCGACGTCGAAGTCGATGAGTTCGGTGTGGTAGTTCTTGCGTTCTCCAAAGGTAACGGGAAGGCGGACCTACCCGATCGGGGTAGTAGAGCCGTCGGTCACTCCTGAGAAAGGCTTGGTAGGCTAAAGCTGGTCATATGTCACTTGGAGGTTGTCGAACATGTCGACGGACAGGATATTGAGCCCTGTGCCATCGTCGATGAGGGTCTTGGTAACTTGCACGTTGTTGATGACTGGTGAACAGAGCATTGGGAGGACGCCTATGATAGCCGCGCACTTGAGCTGATCTGCCAAACTGAACGTGATGGGGCACCTGGACCATCTGAGCGGGCGTGTGGCCTCGAGCTTGGGGAGAACTGCATTCACTTCACGAGCAAATTGTTTGAAGATACGCTGCGAGGCTGGGGCTTGAGCTCCGCCCAGGATGCAGGCAATAGCGCGCGGCTCGTGGAAGCCCCCAGCCCCCTCGTCTTGATGGTGGTCGTCATTCGTTCTGGGTGGTGGCGGTAGTGGAGGTAGGCCAACATGGTCTTGAGGACGAGCCTCACGAGGCTGGTCCCTCCAGGCGCCCTCGCGAGGCTGATCCTGCCAGCGGTCCTCACGAGGCCGGTCGTGCCACTCCTGGAGTGGGCCACGGTCGTCCCAGCGCCTGCCACCATGTCCTCCTCCTCGGACGTAGCCCCGTTCACTGCGCTCGGGGCGTCGACCGGAGCGTCCTTCTTGAATGGCTCCGAGCTCTTGACAATTGGGGGTGTTGTGGGTATGCAGGTTGTGGAAGGCGCAGAACGGTCGTCTGCCCTTGGATGACTCGGGCTGGTCTCTGCCGCGCTTGGTGTCCGGTTCTGCCGCGAGCACGGCAGCTCCCTTGCGCTTCACGTCCTTGGCCTTGGCTTTCTTCTCCTCCGGGTCCGCAGCAGGGAGCTCGAGGAGGGAGAGGCGCCCCTCCTCAGCTCTTGCACACTTGGTCGCGATGTTGAACAGCTCCAAGGTCGTGCACAGCTCCTCATGGATGGCGAGCTCCTCCTTCATCTTGACGTCGTGGACGCCGTCGGAGAATGCTGAGATGATGGCCTCGTCGGTCACCTTGGGGATTTTGATGCGCACGTTGTTGAAGCGCTGGATGTACTTCTGCAGGGTCTCTCCTGGTTGTTTCTTGATGCGGCGCAGGTCACCCGCGACCGGGGGGCGGTCGCAAGTGCCCTAGAAATTGGCGATGAAGCGGTTGCGCATCTCGTCCCAGGAGGAAATCGAGCCTGGAGATAGGTTCTGGAGCCAGGAGCGGGGGACATGCTTAAGAGCCATGGGAAACCAGTTCACCATGACTTTCTCGTCGCCCCTGGCCACCTCGATGCTTAGCTCGTAGAGCTGCAGGAAGTCCGCGGTGTCAGGGGTGTCGTCGTAGCGAGGAGGCAGATCTGGCTTGAACTTGCCCAGCCAGGCGACGCTACGCAGCTCGGGGGTGAAGGCGCGGCAGCCGTCCGTGGTCACCGGGGCCTGCCTTGGAGGTGGAGCTTGGTCTTGGCGCCTGGGCGCCGCTATGGCAAGTGGCACGGGGCCTTGCCGCAGCAAACGATCCTCGCGCGGTGGTGCGAGGAGTGGCGGAGCGTTCGCTTGCGGTCAAGGGACTTCTTGACAGCTTCTTTCTTCACGCGCGGGTGCCCGACGCGGTGGGTCGCGCCATGGAGCCGCATGCCTTGGCGCTAGAACGCCATCTTGGTGCCGAGGTGGTGGAGGTGCTTCGTGAGCTCCGCCGCCCGTGGCTGGCGGAGGGCGAGGCAGAGAGTGGGACGACGCAAGGGAGCCCCATGCGGCGTGGACGAGCTCGGCGATGTGGTCAAGCCAGTCCTCGTAGAGGTCATCGACCGGGCGGTAGCGCAGGAGCTTGTGCGCCATGAGGAGCATAGCCCATGCGTCCACGGGAATGCGATGAGCATGAGACGGCGAACCAGCGGGAGTCAGCAATGGAGTGGCGATGCGGCCGTCCTGTCGCACCGAGGGGTGCGGCGAGGATGCTTGCTGCTCGTTCCATGCTAGGCCGGTGGCGGCATTGGCGGCAGGCGACGGAGAGCGACGGGGTGGCCCGCCGCAGGGGCCGTCTGAGCAACACGGGTGGTGAGGGCAGCCCGGCGCTCGGTCCTGGTGCGGCGTGCATCCGCCATGGAGACGAGGAAGCGACGTGCCACGAAGTGACGGAAAGGAAGCTTCGGCGCACCCCTACCCGGCCCTCCAAATGTCGGACCACAAAACCCTTAAGTTCGAACACCGGGGTGCGCATGAAGATTTCCCTCCTATCGATCCACGCCCTAGCTCGGCTAAGATCTTACGAACTAACTCGACAAATTCGCAATAAAAAGACACAAGATTTATACTGGTTCGGGCCACCGTTGCGGTGTAATACCCAACTCCAGTGCGGTGGTGGTGGATTGCCTCTTGGGCTGATAATGAACAATACAAGGGGAAGAACAGCCTCCTGAGGTTGAGGTGTTCTTGTGCTTGGTGGCCAAGGATGTGGTGGCTAGTCCTATTTACAGAGGCCCTGGTCCTCTCCCCAAATATTGAGTGGGCAGGGAGCCAACAACGGCCAATTTGAAAGAGGACATCTAGTACAAGCTATAATTACAAAAGCAGTCTTCGCCTGCCAAAGGCTCTAGTGGTGACGCCGTCTTGGGCTCCACGGTGACCTCCGTCTCGTCGTCCTTCTGGTCTTGGTCTCGTTGCACCAATATGGAAACCTTTGCTTGATGCCTCGGTACTCCGCGCCTGTGCTTGTTTGCTACCTCTTGAGCACTGCATTGGTTTCCCCCGAAGAGGAAGGGATGATGCAGCAAAGTAGCGTAAGTATTTCCCTTAGTTTTTGAGAACCAAGGTATCAATCCAGTAGGAGGCTATGCGCGAGTCCCTCGCACCTGCACAAAACAAATAAATCCTCGCAACCAACATGATAAGGGGTTGGCAATCCCTACACGGCCACTTACGAGAGTGAGATCTGATAGATATGATAAGATAATATTTTTGGTATTTTTGTGATAAAGATGCAAAGTAAAGTAAAAGCAAAGTAAAAAAGCAAAGGAAATAACTAAGTAGTAGGAGATTAATATGATGAAGATAGACCCGGGGGCCATAGGTTTCACTAGTGGCTTCTCTCGAGAGCATAAGTATTCTATGGTGGGTGAACAAATTACTGTTGAGCAATTGACAGAATTGAGCATAGTTATGAGAATATCTAGGCACGATCATGTATATAGGCATCACGTCCGGGACAAGTAGACCGACTCCTGCCTGCATCTACTACTATTACTCCACTCATCGACCGCTATCCAGCATGCATCTAGAATATTAAGTTAATGAAAACAGAGTAATGCCTTAAGCAAGATGACATGATGTAGAGGGATAAACTCATGCAATATGATGAAAACCCCATCTTTTTATCCTCGATGGCAACAATACAATACGTGCCTTGCTACCCCTACTGTCACTGGGAAAGGACACCGCAAGATTGAACCCAAAGCTAAGCACTTCTCCCATTGCAAGAAAGATCAATCTAGTAGGCCAAACCAAACTGATAATTCGAAGAGACTTGCAAAGATAACCAATTATATATAAAAGAATTCAGAGAAGATTCAAATATGGTTCATAGATAGACTTGATAATAAACCCACAATTCATCGGTCTCAACAAACACACCGCAAAAAGAAGATTACATCGAATAGTTCTCCACAAGAGAGGGGGAGAACATTGTATTGAGATCCAAAAAGAGAGAAGAAGCCATCTAGCTAACAACTATGGACCCGTAGGTCTGAGGTGAACTACTCACACTTCATCGGAGGGGCTATGCTGTTGATGTAGAAGCCCTCCGTGATCGATGCCCCCTCCGGCGGAGCTCCGGAACAGGCCCCAAGATGGGATCTCGTGGATACAGAAAGTTGCGGTGGTGGAATTAGGGTTTTGGCTCCGTATCTGATCGTTTGGGGGTACGTAGGTATATATAGGAGGAAGGAGTACATCGGTGGAGCAACAGGGGGCCCACGAGGGTGGAGGGCACGCCTGGGGGGTAGGCGCGCCCCCCTACCTCGTGGCCTCCTCTTTTGTGTCTTGACGTAGGGTCCAAGTCTCCTGGGTCTTTTCCTTGAAAAAATCACGTTCCCGAAGGTTTCATTCCGTTTGGACTCCGTTTGATATTCCATTTCTTCGAAACCTAAAACAGGCAAAAAACATCAATTCTGGGCTGGGCCTCTGGTTAATAGGTTAGTCCCAAAAATAATATAAAAGTGGATAATAATGCCCAATAATGTCGAAACAGTAGATAATATAGCATGGAGCAATCAAAAATTATAGATACGTTGGAGACGTATCAAGCATCCCCAAGCTTAATTCCTGCTCGTCCTCAAGTAGGTAAATGATAAAAACATAATTTTTGATGCGGAGTGCTACTTGGCATAATTTTAATGTAATTCTTCTTAATTGTGGTATGAATATTCATATCCGAAAGATTCAAGACAAAAGTTTATATTGACATAAAAATAATAATACTTCAAGCACACTAACAAAGCAATTATGTCTTCTCAAAATAACATGGCCAAAGAAAGATCATCCCTACAAAATCATATAGTTTATTCATGCTCCATTTTCGTCACACAACAATGCTCTCATCATGCACAACCCTGATGACAAGCCAAGCAATTCTTTCATACTTTAGTAATCTCAAACCTATAAACTTTCACGCAATATATGAGCGCGAGCCATGGACATAGCACTATGGGTGGAATAGAATATAATGAGGGGGGTTATGTGGATAAGACAGAAAAAGAGAAAGTCTCACATCAACTAGGCTAATCAATGGCCTATGGAGATGCCCACCGATTGATGTTAATGCAAGGAGTAGGGATTGCCATGCAACGGATGCACTAGAGGTATAAATGTATGAAAGCTCAACAAAAGAAACTAAGTGGGTGTGCATCCAACTTGCTTGCTCACGAAGACCTAGGGCACTTGAGGAGGCCCATTGTTGGAATATACAAGCCAAGTTCTATAATGAAAATTCCCACTAGTATATGAAAATGACAAAACAAGAGACTCCCTATCATGAAGATTATGGTGCTACTTTGAAGCACAAGTGTGGCCAAGGATAGTAACATTGTCCCTTCTATCCTTTTCTCTCATTTTTTTTATTTGTCCTTTCTCCATTTTTTCATAATTCCTCACTTGGGACAATGCTCTAGAAAATGATGATCATCACATTTCTATTTATTTACAACTCAATGATTACAACTCTAGAACAAAGTATGACTCTATATGAATGCCTCCGGCGGTGTACCGGGATATGCAATGGACCAAGAGTGACATGTATGAAAGAATTATGAATGGTGGCTTTGCCACAAATACTATGTCAACTACATGATCATGCTAAGCAATATGACAATGATGACTATATCATGATAAACGGAATGGTGGAAAGTTGCATGGCAATATATCTCGGAATGGCTATGGAAATGCCATAATAGGTAGGTATGGTGGCTGTTTTGAGGAAGATATAAGGAGGTTTATGTGTGAAAGAGCGTATCATATCACGGGGTTTGGATGCACCAGCGAAGTTTGCGCCAACTCTCGATGTGAGAAAGGGCAATACACGATACCGAAGAGGCTAGCAAGGATGGAAGGGTGAGAGTGCGTATAATCCATGGACTCAACATTAGTCATAAAGAACTCACATACTTATTGCAAAAATCTACAAGTCATCAAAAACCTCGGCACTACGCGCATGCTCCTAGGGGGATAGATTGGTAGGAAAAGACCATCGCTCGTCCCCGACCGCCACTCATAAGGAGGACAATCAAATAACACCTCATGTTTCAAATTTGTTACATAACGTTTATCATACGTGCATGCTACGGGACTTGCAAACTTCAACACAAGCATTTCTCAATTTCACAACTACTGAACTAGCACTACTTTGATATTATTACCTCCATATCTCAAAACAATCATCAAGCATCAAATTCTCTTAGCATTCAAAACACTCATAAGAAAATTTTACTAATCTTGAATACCTAGCATATTAGGATTTTAAGCAAACTACCATGCTATTTAAGACTCTCAAAATAATCTAAGTGAAGCATGAGAGATCAATAGTTTCTATAAAACAAATCCACCACCGTGCTCTAAAAGATATAAGTGAAGTACTAGAGCAAAACTATATAACTCAAAAGATATAAGCGAAGCACATAGAGTATTCTAGCAAATTCCAAATCATGTATGGCTCTCTCAAAAGGTGTGTACAGCAAGGATGATTGTGGTAAACTAAAAAGTAAAGACTCAAATCATACAAGACGCTCCAAGCAAAACACGTATCATGTGGCGAATAAAAATATAGCTCCAAGTAAAGTTACCGATAGAAGTAGACGAAAGAGGGGATGCCTTCCGGGGCATCCCCAAGCTTTGGCTTTTAGGTGTCCTTAGATTATCTTGGGGGTTCCATGGGCATCCCCAAGCTTAGGCTCTTGTCACTCCTTGTTCCATAATCCATCAAATCTTTACCCAAAACTTGGAAACTTCACAACACAAAACTCAAAGTAGAAAATCTCGTGAGCTCCGTTAGCGAAAGAAAACAAAAGACCACTTCAAGGTAGTGTAATGAAATCATTCTTTATTTATATTGGTGTTAAACGTACTGTATTCCAACTTCTCTATGGTTTATAAACTATTTTACTAGCCATAGATTCATCAAAATAAGCAAACAACACATGAAAAACAGAATCTGTCAAAAACAGAACAGTCTGTAGTAATCTGTATCTAGCGCAAGATCTGGAACCCCAAAGATTCTAAAATAAATTTCTGGACTGAGTAATTTATCTAATATGCAAAAATAATTAACTAAATAGCACTTTCCAAATAAAAATGGCAGCAGTTCTCGTGAGCACTAAAGTTTCTGTTTTTTACAGCAAGTGTAACAAGACTTTCCCCAAGTCTTCCCAACGGTTCTACTTCGAACAAACACTAACTAAACACAAAAAAACACAATCAAAACATAGGCTAGATAATTTATTTATTACTAAACAGGAGCAAAAAAGCAAGGAATAAAAATAAAATTGGGTTGCCTCCCAACAAGCGCTATCGTTTAACGCCCCTAGCTAGGCATAACAACCAAGGATAGATCTAGGTATTGCCATCTTTGGTAGGCAATCCATAAGTGTCTCTCATAATAGATTCATAAGGTAATTTAATTTTCTTTCTAGGAAAGTGTTCCATGCCTTTCCTTAATGGAAATTGGAATCTAATATTTCCTTCCTTCATATCAATAATTGCACCAATCGTTCTAAGGAAAGGTCTGCCAAGAATAATAGGACATGAAGGATTGCAATCTATGTCAAGAACAATAAAATCTACGGGCACATAATTACTATTTGCAACAATAAGAACATCATTAATTCTTCCCATAGGTTTCTAAATAGTGGAATCCGCAAGGTGCAAGTTTAGAGAGCAATCATCAAAATCACGGAAACCTAACAAATCACACAAAGTCTTTGGAATCGTGGAAACACTAGCACCCAAATCACATAAAGCATAGCATTAATGATCTTTAATTTTAATTTTAATAGTTGGTTCCCACTCATCATAGAGTTTTCTAGGTATAGAAACTTCCAATCCAAGTTTTTCTTCATAAGATCGCATCAAGGCATCAACGATATGTTTAGGAAACACTTTATTTTGACTATAAGCGTGAGGAGAATTTAGCATTGATTGCAACAAGGAAATACAATCAATCAAAGAGAAATTTTCATAGTTAAATTCCTTGAAATCCATAATAGTGGGTTTAGCAACATCTAGGGTTTTAATTTCTTCAATCCCACTTTTATCAATTTTAGCATCAAGATCAAAAAATTCTGAATTCTTGGAACGTCTTCTAGGTAAAGGTGTATCATATTCAGACCCATCATTATCAAGATTCATATTGCAAAACAAAGATTTAATAGGGGACACATCAATAACTTTTAGATCTTCGAAGTGCATCTAGTGCCACCCCTAGTTGGTTTTGGAGTATTGACGACAAACCTGGTTGAGTGACTAATGTGTTTGTGAGAATTGCAGGATAACACAGGTAGAAGTCCCTCATTGATTCAGTTTTCCTACCAGAGATGAACCCTAAAAATGTATGAAGACATTGAAGTCAAATGTGGTATGTGAAGACATTCACATTGAAGACTATGGCAAGACAAGACATTGCGTGAAGACTATGGAGCGCGAGGACTTAGTTGTTTCGTCATTCTTTTTCTTCTTTGTTGAGTCATAGGAACCACCGTACTGTTAAGTGGGGTCCAAGTGAACCAGTCAGAATGACTGAAGTGATGCTTAACCAAAATCCTATGTCTTCGAGCAAAGACAATAGAGCAAATCTTATCCAGAGTTGGATAAGTCAGCTTTACTTGTAGCCCAAGTAAAGTTGCCGTGTGTGTTTGAAACCTGACCGTTGGAACACGTGTCAGTTCCTTGGTGACCCAGGGTCATTTCGGACAAATCAGGTTGGGTTGCCTAGTGGCTATAAATAGCCCACCCCCTACAACCATAAAAGGTTGGCTGCTCAGAGTTAGTGTACGGCTTTTGTTGTTTGAGAGCAACCCACCTCGAAGCCTTTGAGAGAAAATTCCTTGCGAGGATAAAGCCCTAAACACCCAGAGCCAAAGAGTGTTAGGCATCACTTAAGGCTTCCTGTCTGTGTGATCTAAAGACTTATTACACTTGAGGACTGTGAATCCTCCAGCCGGTTAGGCGTCGCATTCTGAGCATCCAAGAGTCATTGTGGATCGCCGGTGAACAAAGTCTGTGAAGGTTTGGAAATCTGCCTTGAAGACTTACCAGAGTGATTGGGCGAGGACTGGGTGTCCTTAGCTCAAGGGGAATAAGGTGAAGACATGGTCTTCTGAGTTGAATCTCAGCCTCCCTAACCAGACGTACAGTTGTCACAGCAACTGGAACTGGTCCAACAAATCATTGTCTTCAACGAGTCACTGGTTCTATCCTTCCCATCTCTTTATTTACAGTTGGTCCTTGTGAAGTCATTGTTTGTTTGCATTATCTTTTGTCTTCACTGAGTGACTGCTTGTTCTGATTGGCTTCATACTATCTTCCTACCTGATCCATACTGCCTAGCTGCCATTAGTTGTTGTGCTTTCACTTCATTGAATACTTGACTATGGTTTGCTTAGTGTAGTCTACCTTCCGCTGCATGGTAATAGGTTTATTTCTATCGTTTGTCTTTGAAACTCCCATGTTTTGAAGACTTTCTAAAAATTGCCTATTCACCCCCCTCTAGTCGATCACTAGCACTTTCAATTGGTATCAGAGCAAGGTACTCCCTTGTTCTATGTGATTTGGTTTAACCACCTGGAGTTTTAGCTATGTCGACTGCAGAGATAATCAAAGTCTCCGCTGCGTGCCCAGTCTTCGATGGAACTGAATATCCCTACTGGAAGAATAAGATGCACATGCATCTTGAAGCCATTGATGTCGACCTATGGTATGTCGTCAAGAATGGCGTTCCCAAGGCTGGTGAAGGTGTCACCGCTGCTGATGTCAAGAACTTCGTTCAACTGGACTCCACTGCCAAGAACATCATCTGTGGTCATCTGACCAAAGGACAGTATGGCCGTGTGAGTGCCTTGGAAACATCTAAGCTAGTCTGGGACTGGCTCTCCAAGGTCAATGAAGGCGTCTCAACCCAGAGAGATCAAAGAATCAGTGTCCTTCGCAACCTCTTCAACCGCTTCAAGAGAAACGACAATGAGAATGTTCAGCTCATGTTTGATCGACTCACTGACATCACAAATGAACTTCAAGCCCTTGGCGCTACTGAGATCACCAAGCATGAAGTCGGCAAGACACTCCTGAGATCACTTGACAGCTCGTTTGAGACCCTAGCCCTGATGATTCAAGAACGTCGTGACTTCAAGACACTCGATCCGTCTGACATACTTGAAAGGCTCAACACACATGAGTTTCAGCTTTCTGAGAAAAGATACATCTACGGTCCCAACTATGGGCGAACTCGTGCCCTGAAGGCAAAAGCTGTCTCCTCATCTGAAGAAGAATCTGACAGGAGTTCTGATGATCCTAAAGACATCGGATTGGAGCTTGCTATGCTTGTGAAGAAGTTCCAAAAATTCACCAAGAAGGAAGGCTTCATAAAGTCTTCATGATCAAGCTCAATGAATGATGAAGCTTCTGCTCATGACTATAAGAAGAGAACATGCCACAAGTGCAAGAAACCTAGCCACTACATCTCTGAGTGTCCACAGTGGGACAATGAGAACAAGAAGAAGAAGAAGAAGAAGAGTAAGGAGTATGATTCTGACGACAAGAAGAAGAAGAAATACTCAAAGTCTTCTTCCAAGTCTTCCTCAAAGTCTTCATCACATAAGAAGAGCTCATCTGGCAAGGCTTGTGCGTTTGTTGGCAAGGAAATGGATTCAAAGGAGGAGTCCGCTTCTGAGGAGGCGGAGGTGGAGTCTGAGGAGGAGTCCGATTCTAGCGTTGCAAGTCTGGCTACAGCATACGTTGACAAGTCCATCTTCAATATTGAAGACAATGGCTTCATCACCGACGCCGATGCAAATGACAAGGACTACTCCGCTCCCACCTACTGCTTCATGGCATGTGGTGCCAAGGGTATGACACCAGCTGCTTCAGAATGGATTATTGATAGTGGGTGTACTAATCACATGACTGGCAAGCGAAGTCTTCTGATGGACTCAACTTTACATCCATCTTACAAGAGTTACATCACATTTTATGATATTGGTAAAATCAAGGTATTGGGTCTAGGTAGAGTTGCAATCTCGAGGGATCAACACATGGATAAAGTAATGCTTGTTGAATCCCTTGGTTTCAACTTAATGTTTGTCTCAATGCTTTGTGATTTAAACATGATTGTGATATTTGGAAAATATCGTTGCCTTGTTCTAATGGAATCTGACAAGTCTCTAGTCTTTGAAGGGTATCGAAAAGATGATTTGTACATGGTAGATTTCTTAGCAGGACCACAACTTGCCGTATGTCTTCTAGAAAAAGCTTCAGAATGCTGGCTCTGGCATCGGAGGCTAGGGCATGCTGGCATAAGGAACTTGCACACTCTTGCAAAGAAGAAGCATGTCATAGGCATCGAGGGCGTCAAGTTCAAGAAGGATCACTTATGCGGTGCCTATGAAGCAGGAAAGATGATGAGGGCCAAGCATCCCTTGAAGACAATCATGACAACGACTCAACCCTTCGAACTGCTCCACATGGACCTCTTCTGTCCCACTCACTACTCAACTCTTACTACTATTGCTTGTCTCTATGGCTTTGTCATTGTTGATGATTATTCAAGATATACTTGGGTGCATATAATCCTCTACAAGACTGAAGTGCGGGATGTGTTCAGACGCTTCGCCAATCGAGCCATGAACACCTATGGCGTCAAGATCAAGCACATCAGAAGTGAAAATGGCACTGAATTCAAGCACTCCTATAGAGTCTTCAACCTCTTTCACTATAAAGTGGTTGAAACGGTGGATGTGCGGTTCGATGAGACTAACGGCTCGCAAAGAGAGCACCTGCCAAATGTGCTAGATGAAGTTCCATCCAGTGAAACCATCAAACTCATGGGAACTGGAGAAATCATACCGTATGAAGCTCACCCTGAAGAGGAACTCATCATCTCTGCACCGGATCAACCTGAAGACAATGCTTAGCCTGACGACAATCCTTCTAACGATGACAATGATCAGCAAGAGCAAAATCTTCATACTGTTCATCCTCGTGTTGCAAATGAAGTACAGATTGAGAGAATAATTGATAGCATCAATGCACCAGGTCCACTCACTCGTTCAAGGGCAACACAACTAGCAAATTTCTGTGGGCACTTCGCATTTGTCTCAATATCTGAAACCAAGAAAGTTGACGAAGCCTTCATGGAACCTGAATGTATTCAAGCTATGCAAGAAGAGCTTCAACAGTTTGAGTTGAATAATGTATGGGAACTGTTCAAGCATCCTAATCCTCGTAAGCACAATATCATAGGCACTAAATGGATATATCGCAACAAACAAGATGAGCATGGTCAAGTTGTCAGAAACAAAGCTCGTCTCGTTGCTCAAGGATACACTCAAGTTGAAGGAATTGACTTCGATGAAACATTTGCTCCCATGGCTAGGCTTGAAGCTATATGCATACTGCTGGCTTATGCAAATCATCATAACATTCTTCTGTATCAAATGGATGTGAAGAGCGCCTTTCTCAATGGCAAGATTGAAGAAGAAGTGTATGTTGCACAACCGCCTGGCTTTGAAGATCCAAAACATCCTGACATGGTTTACAAGCTCAACAAGGCACTGTATGGCCTTAAACAAGCCCCTCGAGCTTGGTATGACACACTCAAAGACTTCCTGAAGAGCAAAGGCTTCAAACCTGGTTCCCTGGATCCCACTCTCTTCATGAAGACATATGATGGTGAACTGTTTGTGTGCCAAATATATGTGGATGACATTATCTTCGGCTGCACTAACCAGAAATATAGTGAAGAGTTTGGATATATGATGCAAGAGCAATATCAGATGTCCATGATGGGTGAGCTGAAGTTCTTCCTTGGTCTTCAAATACGACAGCAACGCAACGACATCTTCATATCTCAAGAGAAATAACTCAAAGATTGCCTGAAGAAGTTTGGAATGCAAGACCACAAAGGCTACACGATGCCAATGCCAGCTAAACACCATCTGGGTCCTGACGACAATGGTAAAGAGTTCGATCAAAAGGTATACCGCTCCATGATTGGTTCTTTGCTTTATTTATGTGCATCTAGGCCAGATATCATGCTTAGTGTTTGCATGTGTGCACGGTTCCAAGCGGCACCAAAGGAATTGCATCACTTAGTTGTGAAGCAAATTCTTAGATATTTGGCTCACACCCCAACACTAGGATTATGGTATCCAAAGGGGTCAGAGTTTGATCTAGTTGGATTCTCGGATGCTGATTATGCTGGTGATAAGGTGGATCGCAAGTCTACATCTGGCACATGTCACTTTCTGGGACGATCACTTGTATGTTGATCTTCAAAGAAGCAGAACTGTGTACCTCTCTCCACTGCTGAAGCTGAATACATTGCTTCTGGATCTTGCTGCGCTTAGCTTCTATGGATGAAGCAAACTCTCAAGGACTATGGCATTCATCTGAAGCAAGTGCCACTCTACTGCGACAACGAGAGCACCATCAAGATTGCTAACAACCCAGTTCAGCACTCGAAGACAAAGCACATTGAAATTCGTCATCACTTTCTTAGAGATCATGTTATGAAGGAAGATATTGATATCATACACGTCAACACTGAAGAGCAATTGGCAGATATCTACACAAAGCCCTTGGATGAGAAGAGGTTTTGCATGTTACGGTGTGAGCTAAATATCTTGGAATCCTCAAATGTCCTGTGATCAGGCACACTTCCTAACACTTGTGCATGTTGATGACTTAGATGTGCAACACACAAAGTAACGTATGTCTTCAACCAATGAAGACTTGCATTCTGAGTGTGAATACATTAACGTGGAATTTGACTTCGGAGCGCCACGATAGTTGTGCGTCGTGTCTGGGTCTAATACTTCCTATACGGTGGGTAACGCCACCGCCAAATTCTTCCCTAAGAAGTGTTTCTCTCATGGCGTTACATTTGCAATGTCTTTGCTTTCTGTTTGTCTTCAATGTTAACATGACCTCATGTTTATCTTCAACGTACTGATTTGGTTTCTGTCCTCTACAGCATTCACTTATAGCTATGGATTCTTGCTGAATCTTTTGAACTAAGTGAATGTGATCGGACCCTAACCCCTCTATGCTTCTTTCCTAAGTCTGTCTATCCAAATCATATGCATTCTATTGACACTGTCAAAATGTCTTATCTGCGTCCTTGTCAGCAGAAGACACAGAGACAAACATTAATCCGTTTTCAATGCAAAATCCTTCCACCTAGAACCCGGAGCAGTGGGAACGACCACCCGACAATATAGGCATGCCTGGGAACGTGGAACAACCTCCGATGTGTTGCATGATAGCCATGTGTGCTTCAGATGTGAACCACCAGGGGCACCTGTGTAACGATGTGTCGTCCCTGTCCCTATAAATACACGCCTCACCCAGTCATTATCCTTTATTCCACTCTCACATAAACCCTAGCGCCACCACTAGCCCTCGACGACGCCGGCGATGAAGCGCTTAGCTGTCGCGACCTCACCGACGCCGTCCTCACGCCGACCGCGGACATCGTCTTCTCCGCCGTCGCCGTAGGTGTCCTCTGTCACCAAGTTAGGGCACGGAAGATCAAACTTCTCGGCCTCCTCTCCCACTCCGTCTAGCAGTTCCTCGTGTGGTAAATAAAACCTCCTTTTTACAGTCTCTTTGATCCGATACATTCATCCTTTTCTACCACAAGTAGTTTCTGTTCACACAAGTTAGATCTATTTCATACTGCATCTCATAATATGCCTAGTATGTTCACTTATGCTTCACAAAGTAGATAGATTCCTCACTTGTACTTATTCGTGGATTCGTACAAATCTGGAACCAACTCTCTATCTATGAGTGAATGTCTTCGCACTATGAGGTCAATGTCTTCTAATCTGATTTATCTTCAAAATCTTCTGAGAATGCATATGACCTCTTCCCCTTCCCTCGCACCTTAATGCTGTCACAGGTACATGTCCGTGGGAGAATCCCTTGGTTCTCATAGTCTCCATTCATTTGCAGAATTCTTACAGCATCATATAAATTCTCCTAAAGCCAGTTATTGTCTGACCAGTAGACAGAAGACTTTGACAGTTTTGAAGCCTTTCAGTCTAAACTTCATGGCACCAGAAAAATCTGCAAGGAAGAATGGCAGACAGCGTCGTGGTAACACCTGAAGAGATCTGCCTCCTGACCTCTATGAGTTGTACAAGACAGATCCAGAGGAGGACTACAATCAGCGGAAAACTCGAATCCAATGGATTCGAAGATATTGGGCAGACCAATGGTTCAAGTACAGGTTTGTGACCCAGGAATATGCTAAGAAAAATGCCATCAAGCGACCGTGGGGAGACATCTTGTACAGAAATCTTCAACCCAGGTCCAGAGCTGAAGCCATTGAACAAGGCTTCTATCCCTGCATGGTCCGTGGACCACAACCTGCAGATGCAGAACCATCGTCATTGCTATGGTGCCGTGACGACAATCTGTTCAAGTGCAACCTTCAGTTTGCCAGGAACTCGGCCAAAGAAAATAAGAAGTCGCGGGGATTAGACTTCAATCCAGGTCCCTCTGCTCCTTGTGCCGATGGCTCACGCGAAGCTGAACCCAATCTTGATGGGCCCTTCTACAACCTGGAAGGTCTCATCACTCATATTATGGTTCAAGGGGTAGTCTTGGATCAACCTGCAGACGACGCAGAATCTGATGAAGCGCCTGCACTACCGAAGCCAGAGAAGTTGAAGAAGCCTAAAGCTTCGAAGCCTGCCCCTGCACCCAAGGTTTCACGGGTGAAGCCTCTGGACACTGCACCTCCTGAACACAGTGTGCAGTCTGAAGATCTGTCACGCATCTCCAAGCCCTCCAAAGTGAAGATGCCCATGCAACCCACCAGCCAAGCACTAACCCCTGCTGCTGTTCTGCGAAATGAGAATGACGCCATTGATCTGTCCAGTGACGACGATCTTGGTGATGACACTCTTGAGCAGTTGATCAAGAGAAAGCAAGAGGCGGAAATCTTCAATGACCTTCCTCTCTTTGATGTTGAAATCATTAACACATTCATTGATGAGTGGTTTGACAGCCCAAATATTAGCTTTGATGATCTTCAGCTTCCCATTGGCCTCAGCGTCGCCTTCCACGGAGCCATTGCTGCTGAGCTGGCTCTAGCTCAGAAGATTGTTGAGATGAAGCATAAGATAGATTATGATAAGGCTCAGTTCAAGAAGCATATGGCCAATCTCAATGTTGAAGACATTCAGAACTTCCAGACCATGATGCATGAGCTTAAGGAAGCATTACGAACCAAACACGAGGAAGCCAAAGGTTCTCGTGAGTGCATGAAGGATCTTGCTGCTAAATGTGTTCAGGGATACAATGAAGCTGAAAAGCGCAAAGCCTTGGGGGGACCAGACATCGACCCCAGAATGGCGGCCAAGAAGAAGAAGAAGCCAGCTGTGGCAGAACCCGAAGCACCAAGGCAGGAAGTACATCCACTTGTCTTCCCAGCTAGTATGATAGGCTCGAAGCCTAAGGTCCCCACAGTGCCTTCAGAACTGAAGAAAACAAGGGCAGCTGAAGCTGAAGCCAGAAAGCGCGAAACCAAGGCCAACACTGATGATGCTCCTCCAACTAAGAAACGCAAAACCAAGAAGAGAGACCGGGCTGCTCCCACAGAGCCCCTTGAGGTCGAGCCAATCTCAGTGGCTCGTCCTGCGTCTGAAAATCAAGACCGCCAAGTAATAGTTCATGAGCCTGCTTCCCCAGAGGCTCCTGAAGCTGAAGACAATCCAGCTGTTGACCCCACCGCAACTGAAGACATTGGTCCTCACGACAATGTTGAAAATGATGAAGTCCTTCCTCAGATCAAGCACCAATTGGTATCATCGCCTGTGCTCACGCACAGCAAACTCATCAGCATTGGTCTTCCTCTGACGCCAACTGCTCAGGATGCATTGTGGGATGATCACCCACAACGACAAGACACCCCAATTTCTCCCCAACTGCAAGCCACCTACCAGTGCAAGATGACGATGACTTTGAGGCTCAGCACACTCCATCTCCACAAGCGTCGCCAGCATTACGCAGGCTTCGCAAAGGACCAAGGCCCCAAGTCACTCCCACTATGCACGTGTCTGAGTCTGAAGCCAAAATGGCTGAAGATATTCCGGCTGCATCAACCGATGAAGAAGAAGAACCAAGAGTTGAAGCAGAAAGAGTTGCTACACCCTCGTCCCACCAAGATGTTGTTCTCGAGGAGAACGTGTCCGACCCTCCAGCTTCTGAAGTGGAGGTTAACAATCCTGAGGCGGCCACCAACATCATCACTGAAGCCAATGACGTTGTCATGGCTGAAGCTAATGTGGTGCCTGAAGCTACTGCGGTGCCAGAAGTAAAAGCGCCTGAAGCCACTTCTGAAGCACCTGAAGCCAATGTGGCCCCTGAAGCCCATGTCAACGATAATGCCAATGCTCCTATTCCACCTCCAAGACCTCACACCATTGAGCTGGCATTTGATCGTGGTCAGCCTGTTATGGTTCGATGGCCCATTCTGGTTCCTCCACCTGCTGCGGGTCCCCAATTTGACTATCATGTCCAGCACAGACCTTTTGTCCAGAAGCCCAAGCCAAGACTTCCACGATTCCCAGGCAATGCAACTTCTCCTGGGGTCTTCAATGTGAATGGCTTTGTAGCACATAACACCTTCTTCAACAGCGCCAAGAACCCTTATACCAAACCTCGCATTTCATCAGATTGGTTCTGGAGCTATCAGCAGTGCAACTACTATTCCTGCGTCTTATACAATCAAGGACGCATATTTCCACATATGCGCCTCGACACTCAACCTATAGCTGGCCTGCCCTGCCTAGAAGAAGCGTTGGATTGCTTCAGAGATGCTGGACTGCTGCAGTTTGTCACAGATAAGGAACACTGGAATGAAGAGCTTCTACTACAGTTCTATGCAACTCTTCACATTCGAGGCTACAACAGGGATCCAAAGACTTGGGTCCTTGAGTGGATGACAGGCAATGTCCATCATGAAGCCAAATCTCTTGATATCATTGAGCTCACAGGGCTGCCCACTCCTGGTGAATACTATGAACCAAGTTGTCAACAACACCAGAATGCCTTGGAAAGCATTTTTCAGAAGCCAGAACCCAACATGAGTCAAATGTTGAGCATGATGAAGCCTTTGCCTCACGACGCTGAATACCCGTCTGAATTCTTTGTTGAAGACCTAGAGTATCTGCCTCGCACCATTTACCATATCATCAAAAAGACTCTATGGCCTGTCAAAGGACATTCATCTGCAGCGAAGCTTGAAGGAGCAATGAAGACTTTGGTTTTCTATATCTTCAATGGCATCAACTTCAATGCTCAAGACTTCTTCATCAGACAGTTGGCTGCATCTGGCTCTGACAATTTTGGTCTAAAGTTTTATGCTCCATGGGTAATGCGTCTTATCAAGCTTCACTCTGCAATCAACTATCAGCCGTCTGCGCACAATCATCTTGTCTTCTTGCCAGAGGTTGATCTGTCTGTTGAAGCCATTTAACCAGAGCCTACAAAGGATCCCATTTATCTTCACAATGTTGATCACCAAAGCTTCACCCAGCCTATTGAAGGAGTTCAAGCAGTCTCGCGCGTTTATCCCCTTGCCGGCAACACACATGCCCCTCGCGCTCAAACTGACGCCACTAGTAGCACCATTGTGCAAAGGCCTCGAAGGCATTCTCGTTTTCTCAATGACCAAGAGCTTCTCGTCGCGCTACACCAGAAATAGGACAAACATCACGATTGGCTTAAGCGTCAGACGCAAAGCCTCTTGGTGGATGTCAACCGCATTTGCAATCTTGCCACCAAGAATGCCTTTGTCACTCATGAAACCTGTCGGAGGTCGTGGAAGAGTTTGACATTGCTTAGTGTTGAAGCTGATCTGCAAGACGATGGCTTCACCGAACGATTCAAATTTGACTCAACTCCTCCCAGGAATGCTCACTTGCTTCGGACTCCCTCACTTGAAGACTCTGACTATTCGTCCTCAGCTGCGACAGTGAATGCCAGAGTTATTGATGACCAAGATGATGCGACTTCACCTCCTCCAACTTCAGCGCATTTCGACACTGCACCAAGTTCTTCTGCACCACCGGACCTCAACGACGACCCTGCTGCCTCGCCTGCACCTCATGGGAACGAGTAGGCGCTCTATGTCTTCAAACCTTTTTGGTCCTTACTGACAAAAGGGGGAGAAGCATATGGGTGGTTGCTTTACCTTTTGCTACTTTTGCTAAGTGCTTACAACTCTTGCTTTTCGATACATTTGGTTCTTTGAGTTGTAACACTTAAACTCGATGGTCGTCTGCTACTTATTTGCTATTCTGTGATGCGATGATAAATTTCGCATGTGCGATGATAAATTCCGCACTTAGGTCATTTTGTAGACGTCCATTTTTCATTATGCATGTCATTATCTTCATTACATCATATCATGCATGATGAATTGTCATCATAGGTTGAAGAGGATCTGCACAAGTACAACCTGCCATGTGCATTTGCATTCCAAGAGCAAAGTACTTATATGCACATCTTCAGGGGGAGCCTTTGCAACTTATGAAGACAATACCCTATCCTTTACAATTTCACATATTTTATTCCCCGTTGAAGACTTCAACCAGTTTGTCATCAATCACCAAAAAGGGGGAGATTGTAAATGCATCTAGTGCCACCCCTAGTTGGTTTTAGAGTATTGACGACAAACCTGGTTGAGGCACTAATGTGTTTGTGAGAATTGCAGGATAACACAGGTAGAAGTCCCTCATTGGTTCAGTTTTCCTACCAGAGATGACCCCTAAAAATGTATGAAGACATTGAAGTCAAAGGTGGTATGTGAAGACATTCACATTGAAGACTATGACAAGAGAAGACATTACGTGAAGACTATGGAGCGTGAAGACTTAGTTGTTTCGTTGTTCTTTTTCTTCTTTGTTGAGTCATAGGAACCACCGTACTGTTAAGTGGGGTCCAAGTGAACCAGTCAGAATGACTGAAGTGATGCTTAACCAAAATCCTATGTCTTTGATCGAAGACAATGAGAGCAAATCTTATCCAGAGCTAGATAAGTCAGCTTTGCTTGTAGGCCTAGTAAAGTTGTCGTGTGTGTTAGAAATCTGACTGTTGGAACACGTGTCAGTTCCTTAGTGACCCAGGGTCATTTCAGACAAATCAGGTCGGGTTGCCTAGTGGCTATAAATAGCCCACCCCTACAACCATAAAAGGTTGGCTGCTCAGAGTTAGTGTGCGGCTTTTGTCGTTTGAGAGCAACCCACCTCAAAGCCTTTGAGAGAAAATTCCTTGCGAGGATAAAGCCCTAAACACCTAGAGCCAAAGAGTGTTAGGCATCACTTAAGTCTTCCTGTCTGTGTGATCTGAAGACTTATTACACTTGAGGACTGTGAATCCTCCAGCCGGTTAGGCGTCGCGTTCTGAGCATCCAAGAGTTATTGTGGATCGCCGATGGACGAAGTCTGTGAAGGTTTGAAAGTCTGCCTCGAAGACTTACCAGAGTGATTGGGCGAGGACTGAGTGTCCTTAGCTCAAGGGGAATAAGGTGAAGACACGGTCTTCTGAGTTGAATCTCAGCCTCCCTAACCAGACATACAGTTGTCACAACAACTGGAACTGGTCCAACAAATCATTGTCTTCAACGAGTCACTGTTTCTATCCTTCCCATCTCTTTATTAAAGTTGGTCCTTGTGAAGTCATTGTTTGTTTGCATTATATTTTGTCTTCACTGAGTGACTACTTGTTCTGATTGGCTTCATACTATATTCCTACCTGATCCATACTGCCTAGCTGCCATTAGTTGTTGTGCTTTCACTTCATTGAATACTTGACTATGGTTTGCTTAGTGTAGTCTACCTTCCGCTGCATGGTAATAGGTTTATTTCTATCGTTTCTCTTCGAAACTCCCATGTTTTGAAGACTTTCTAAAAATCGCCTATTCAACCCCCCCCTCTAGTCGATCACTAGCACTTTCAGATCTTCATCTTTATTTTCATAGGGACTAGAAGAACGCGCTCTCATAAAGGCATCTTTCTTAGCATGCATCTTAGCTGTTCTTTATTTGCACTCATCAATGGAAATTCTCATGGCTTTGAGAGACTCATTGATATCATGCTTAGGTGGAATAGATCTAAGTTTCAAAGAATCAACATCAAGAGAAATTCTATCAACGTTCCTAGCCAACTCATCAATCTTAAGAAATTTTCCTTCAATCAAAGCATTAAAATTCTTTTGCAAAGTAATAAATTCTTTAATACTAGATTCAAAATCAGAGGGCATCTTATTATAATTTCCATAAGAATTGTTGTAGGAATTACCATAATTATTAGAGGGATTACTAGGATATGGCCTAGGATTGAAATTTCCTCTATATGCATTGTTACCAAAATTGTTCCTACCAACAAAATTCACATCCATAGATTCATTATTATTCTCAATCAAAGTAGACAAGGGCATATCATTAGGATCAGAAGAAACACTCTTACTAGAAAATAATTTCATAAGTTCATCCATCTTTCCACTCAAAACATTAATTTCTTCTACCGCATGCACCTTTTTATTAGTAGATCTTTTAGTATGCCATTGAGAATAATTAACCATAATATTATCTAGGAGCTTAGTAGCTTCTCCTAAAGTGATTTCCATAAAAGTGCCTCCCGCCGCCGAATCTATAAGATTTCTAGAAGCAAAATTCAATCCGGCATAAAATTTTTGTATAATCATCCACAAATTTAAACCATTAGTAGGGCAATTACGTATCATTAGTTTCATTCTCTCCCAAGCTTTTGCAACATGTTCATGATCAAGTTGCTTAAAATTCATAATATCGTTTCTAAGAGAGATGATCTTAGCGGGAGGAAAATACTTAGAGATAAAACCATCTTTGCACTTGTTCCATGAATCAATACTATTTTTAGGCAAAGACAAAAACCAAGCTTTAGCACGATCTCTTAGAGAAAAAGGAAATAGCTTCAATTTAACAATATCATTATCCACATCTTTCTTCTTTTGCATATCACACAAATCAATGAAGCTATTTAGATGGGTAGCGGCATCTTCACTAGGAAGGCCGGAAAATGGATCTTTCATGACAAGATTCAGCAAAGTAGTATTAATTTCACAAGATTCAGCATCGGTAAGAGGAGCAATCGGAGTGCTAATAAAATCATTGTTGTTGATATTGGTGAAGTCACACAATTTAGTGTTATGTTGAGCCATCGTGACAAACAAGCAAACTAACACACAAGCAAACAAAAAGCAAGCGGGCAAAAAGGGGAAAATAGAGAAAGACTGGGAGGATAGAGAGAGAGGGCGAATCAAATGGCAAGGGTGAAGTGGGGGAGAGAAAACGAGAGGCAAATGGGAAATAATGTAATGCGGGAGATAAGGGTATGTGATGGGTACTTGGTATATTGACTTTTGTGTAGACCTCCCCGGCAACGGCGCCAGAAATCCTTCTTGCTACCTCTTGAGTACTGCGTTGGTTTTCCCCGAAGAGGAAGGGATGATGTAGCAAAGTAGCGTAAGTATTTCCCTCAGTTTTTGAGAACCAAGGTATCAATCCAGTAGGAGGCTACACGTGAATCCCTCGCACCTGCACAAAACAAATAAATCCTCTCAACCAACGCGATAAGGGGTTGTCAATCCCTACACATCCACTTATGAGAGTGAGATCTAATAGATATGATAAGATAATATTTTTGGTATTTTTGTGATAAAGATGCAAAGTAAAGTAAAAGCAAAGTAAAAAAGCAAAGGAAATAACTAAGTAGTAGGAGATTAATATGATGAAGATAGACCCAGGGGCCATATGTTTCACTAGTGGCTTCTCTCGAGAGCATAAGTATTCTACGGTGGGTGAACAAATTACTGTTGAGCAATTAATAGAATTGAGCATAGTTATGAGAATATCTAGGCATGATCATGTATATAGGCATCACGTCCGAGACAAGTAGACAGACTCCTGCCTGCATCTACTACTATTACTCCACTCATCGACCGCTATCCAGCATGCATCTAGAGTATTAACTTAATGAAAACAGAGTAACGCCTTAAGCAAGATGACATGATGTAGAGGGATAAACTCATGCAATATGATGAAAACCCCATCTTGTTATCCTCGATGGCAACAGTACAATACGTGCCTTGCTGCCCCTACCGTCATTGGGAAAGGACACCGCAAGATTGAACCCAAAGCTGAGCACTTCTGCCATTGCAAGAAAGATCAATCTAGTAGGCCAAACCAAACTGATAATTCGAAGAGACTTGCAAAGATAACCAATCATACATAAAAGAATTCAGAGGAGATTCAAATATGGTTCATAGATAGACTTGATCATAAACCCACAATTCATCGGTCTCAACAAACACACCGCAAAAAGAAGATTGCATCGAATAGTTCTCCACATGAGAGGGGGAGAACATTGTATTGAAATCCAAAAAGAGAGAAGAAGCCATCTAGCTAATAACTATGGACCCGTAGGTCTGAGGTGAACTACTCACACTTCATCGGAGGGGCTATGGTGTTGATGAAGAAGCCCTCCGTGATCGATGCCCCCTCTGGCGGAGCTCCGGAACAGGCCCCAAGATGGGATCTCGTGGATACAGAAAGTTGCGGCGGTGGAATTATGGTTTTGGCTCCGTATGTGATCGTTTGGCGTCCTCTTTTGTGTCTTGACGTAGGGTCCAAGTCTCCTGGGTCTTGTTCATTGAAAAAATCACGTTCCCGAAGGTTTCATTCCGTTTGGACTCCGTTTCATATTCCTTTTCTTTGAAACCCTAAAACAGGCAAAAAAATAGAAATTCTGGGCTGGGCCTCCGGTTAATAGGTTAGTCCCAAAAATAATATAAAAGTGGATAATAAAGCCCAATAATGTCCAAAACAGTAGATAATATGGCATGGAGCAATCAAAAATTATAGATACGTTGGAGACGTATCATTGTCCCCTTAGCACCAAAGAGGAAACAAGGACGCTGCGCACGCTGGCGCCTGCCTGGTCTCGATTGTCATGGCTTACGTCACGCGAACCTCGCAAGGTTTGCCTGGCCTTGAACTCTCCGCCCCTCACGAGCCAGCCTGGTGAGGCCACTCCTGAGGAGGTCTTGTGTCGTCCGCCTCGTGGGGTCTGGCCCCTCGCGAGGGTCTTGATTCCTTGTTGATGAAGATGGGCCGTACAGGCCTGCCAGCAAAGCCACGCCGTGGGCCGCAGGCAGGCAAGTCTGGGGACCCCTGTTCCCAGAACACCGACAACACCGTAGGACAAACACATTTAATGTGTTGCCGACGTGCCCTTATTGCTTTATCGGGGATGGCAAGGAAGCTCGTCCCAGCTGTCGCCGCCTTGCCTGGCTTTGACGCACGTCCGAACTGATGAGGCGTGTAGTGCCACGTTGGCTGGCTGCTGAGTTGGTGCGGTGGCTGAATCTTCACAAAGATCCGCATGCCACCACGCAGATGCTTGCCGAGTCGGCCTATAGGCCGCATTTTGCCACTCGGAGATATTATGCTTCCCCTGTATCCCCAACACCTGATTGCATAACCGGAAAATTTTGGGAGTTTATAAGTGGGAATTCAAGTAGCTCTTAGGATATCCTTCCGACAAATGTATGATATGAAACTGGGGTTCGACGTCTAGTGGTCCGCCTATCCACGGTTGGTTTTACAATGGTCTCGTTGTGTCTTAAAGAGTCCTTGGCTATGCCGACTCGGGGACACTTTGTATGTCATGTGCACTGCCTTGTACATGATGGTGCTGTACGATCGAGCCCGTGTAGGACCCACCACGAAAACTTCAGACGAAATTTCTATCATATGTTTGTTCCGGCTTATTCTGCAAGTCAATCCTTTGTTTTGTTTTCAGTTTTGATATTCGAGTTGCTTCGTAGTCAAATGTTGATTCCATACCTTTTTTCTAAGGGGTGTTCTCACATCTCTATGTGATTACTAATCCTTCATGATAATCGAGATTGTCATCTCAATCCTTTTCAGCCGGTGTGCTCCTCTTCAAATGGATCCAATCTTGTCAACATTCGCTAGATCAATTATCAGTTCTTCTCAATGGTGTTTGTTTCATCCGTCTCCAAGTTGCCTTTGTTTTTCCCACCTACCCACCCCTTTTTCTTCAAGGACTAAGATTTCTTTATCAAGTATCTATCTTATGGTTATGAAGTCTCTTCTTTCGTTTCAATCAATGTTCTTATCCGGTGTTTCTCATGAAGACTCTAACGGAGCCTCAAGTTCATCATTATTCGTTCTTTTCCTTCTCCGGTGGTTCCAACTCAAGCCTTTCAGGGTTGATCGTATCCTTTTCCTTGTTTCAAATGCCTTTTCCATGCCGGTGCACCTCTTAATCATTCACGCTCGCTATTCTTTTGTTCCGGAGTGCTGAAGATGTCTCAGAAGATTCAAGTTTCCATTCTCTATTTCGCTCAAGTTCTTTCGAGGTTGTTATCTCATTCAAGCCATTTTATTTAACCGGTGCAATCTTTTTTTTCAAGCAATCGTTTCCATGGTGTATCTTTTGAGTGGGCCCTAACCCACAGGTCTTTTCCCAGGATCTTACCTGACTCTTCTTATTTTCTCGGAGCTTCTCAAATTCTTTTCAAAGTTTGACGTAAGAATGATTCATCATCAGTCATATGTATTTCTCCAAGATCTTTCAAATTCTTTTCATCGTTGGATCAACTTCTTCGTTTTTGATTCTTCCGGAGTGTCTAAATAATTCATTGTGGTGTTTCCCATCGTCATTCTCAGATCTTGAAGACCAAAGAAGAGTTTTCCTCCATATATCATCCGTGCTCTCAAGGATCCATGGCTCTAGCTTCGTGTCATCCTCTCACTATTGTTTTCGATTGGGAGATATTCTTTTCACCCATCCGAATCATTTCAGGAACCTTTGCCAGTTTGATTCTCTGAAAGCCATCATCACAGAATTATTCATTTTCAGATTTCAGCTATTGTTCTCCAAATCTTACCGGTGCATCAGTCAAGTATTCTCTAATCAGTTCGTGAACTATTCGTCCTATTGTATCTAAATTCTCTCAAGTATCCTTGTTCATTTCATAATTCTTACCGGTGTTCGTTTATCTTTTCTTCGGCCATTTTAATTCTTATGGTGGTTCATCCAAGAGTTCTCTTCCTTCGTTATCATACAGATTTATTCGTTGTTTCAATCCTTCCGGTGGTTCGCTGAAGACCTTCTCAAGTTTTTGCTATACCTCTCCTAATCCTTTCTTTGAGAATAAGTTGTATGCAATTCGTTTGCTCGTCATCAATTTAATTGGTGAAGGAGGAGCATGACATAATTCTTATTCTTGATTCACCCAAATGATTAATTCTTTATTCTAGAGGCTCATCAAATTCTTGGTTCGAGATGTTTTATCTATTCTTTTCCCGGAGTTCCAAGTTTTCTCAATTATTTCATTGCGAAGATCCATCTAAGCATTGCAAGGCTTCACCTTGTGTTCTCTACTTATCTTTCCTTTCGTTTGATCATTCTTTTGTTATCGGAGTTCTTCATGGAGGCTCTACATGATGATTCACCAAGGATTTAATTCCTTCTCAAAGTGTTCATCGAGATTCTTTTCAGAGGAGCTCAAGTATTCTTTATCTTGCATTTTAAAGTGCAATTCTTTCAACCGTATCATTCGAGGTGGTATTATGTCATTCTTGATAATTTGAGTTCATGTCTCATGATTCACATGTTGTTAAGAATGAGGTATCTTAAATTCATCAATCTCTTCATTGGAATTATCTTGGGTTATATTTGACCTAAAGCCTTCCCGAAGGATTGTTGCTATCTATGGTGCTCATAAATGACCCAAGTTCTTCATTTATCCTCCCGGTGATATAGTTTCTCGTCTCCTTGTTCTTATCAATCCAATTTTTTTCCCATGAGTGGCAGGTTGTCACCTCATAATTTGAGATGTATTCCATAAGACCATATCAAGATTATTCTCTTCGTTGTTGGTTTTCCAACAACTCCGTTCTAGCATTTGTTGTAAGCGTGCTCTCTCAAGATCGTGTTTCCCTTCGTTCATCCCATTCCATTCTTACTTTTGTTCCGGAGGCATTGTGTTGCTGCTCTCTTCAAACCTTCTTCTTATTATTGTCAGGATCTTGTTCTTATCATGCTTATCCATTTAAGCGGAGTGTTGTGTCCCTTGGCTCAAGCTCTTTCATTTTATCAAGTCTTTCATCTCTTTTCAATCGGAGTGCTATCCGAATTTGTTGTTCCTTGTTCCTCTTTCCTAACGGAGTGCTTTCAACTTCGTTCATCTTCGTTGTATTCTTTTCTCGAAATGGCTTAACCTTTGCAGGGTTCTTTGGTTTCACTCGTTTGTCAAGAAGCAACTTACCCCTTCTCTTCTCTTCCGTTTTTCCCTCCAGGTCCATTCTAGATCTCGGGACGAGATCCTCTCATAGTGGTGGAGTGTTGTAACACCCCGAGACCGATGTGCCAGGTGTCCTCCTGTTATTCGCTATTTTTGCGTTGTCATTGCTTGCGTGTCATGCATTCCATATCATGTCATCATGTGCATTTCATTTGCATACGTGTTCGTCTCATGCATCCGAGCATTTTCCCCGTTGTCCATTTTGCAATCCCTCGCTCCTATGTCACCCGGTGTCCCTTTCTACCTCTTTTCTTGTGTGGGGGTTAAACATTTCCGGATTGGACCGAGACTTGCCATGTAGCCTTGGTTTACTACCGGTAGACCGCCTGTCAAGTTTCGTACCATTTGGACTTCGTTTGATACTCCAACGGTTAACCGAGGGACCGAGAAGGCCTTGTTTGTGTTGCAGCCCAACACCCCTCCAATTTGGTCCAGAACCCACCTAAACCCTCTCCATCATCTAGAGCGTTCGATCACGATCGCGTGGCCGAAAACCGCACCTCTTTTGGAGCTTCCTAGCTCCCTCTATGCCTATAAATAGATCCCCTTCCGAATTTTCGGGTCTCCCCTACCCTAAACCTAGATCCTCTCCCTCTCGCCGCGCCGGACACGTCCACTCCGCCCCACTGCCGCCACATGGCGCCACCTGGTTCGTCCTGCTCGGCACCCACATCGCCGCGCCCGCCGAAGCCCGCCGCGGCCCATGGCCGGCCCGCCCGCGCCCGCGGACAGGCCAGAGGAGTCCGCCCGCGCCACCGTCGTCCCCTTCCTCGCGCTCCGGCGAGTCAACGCCCCGCGCCGCCCGCTCTCCCCGCCGCCTTGTCGACCTCACCTTGGCCGCCCTGCCGGACCGCGCATCGACTCCGGCCGCCGCCGCGCGACACGCCCAATGTCAGCGCCGTCCTACTCCGGCGGGCCTCTCCTTCCTCTCCTCGAGTCAGCTCCGGCCACCACGTGCACGTCGAACTCCGGCGGACTCGAGCAGCTCCAGTGGCTACAGTGCATGAACAGTACCCCGGATCTGGATCTGGATCTGAGAAATCCGGTTGACTTCTTCCCCTCTAACCCTAATTATTTTGCAAATTTGGCATGTCGTAACTCTGCATCCGTAGTTCCGATTTGTGCGTGTAGCATATCAAATTTTTTGCCTCGACGAGTACATCATTTCATCTCATTGCATCATTTTCATCTGAGCTCATCTTGATGCCCGAATTGTCGTTGGAAGAGGGCTATGTGATGAATTTGGCAGATCTGTTTCAGCAAATGGCATTTTGTCATTTTTTCCATGATTAATGTGTGCATGCTATGCTCCTGAGCTCTACATGTGTTTTGTTATATGCCATTCCATCTTTACAGAGGTGCTTGCCATGTATTTTTTTCATATTTGTGGTGACTAGCACAAGCTTGCAAAGTAGCGTAATCGGTAATGCTGATTTCAGGGACTTAGAATTTCACTAAGTCCTTGTTCTGTTTTTGTTGTTATGCCATATATTCATGTTGTTTCCTAGTGATCCGTGCCTCTTTTGAGGATGATCAGTAAGGGTGTTTTGTTAACATTGTGGTTCTCTATCCATCCAACTCTTTGTTTGGATTTATGGATCACCCTAGATTGAGTCAATCGAGCTCTATTTTTGCTATAAAATGTTCCTGGCAGATTGTTAACTTATTTAGCGATTTTGCCGAGGTTGTTGCTATTGATCAGTGCATGCTATGTTGTTGTTCTTGCCATTTATAGCTTCTATGCCATGTCTTCGTGATGGGTGTATGCTTATCTTGTCATGCCATGCTCTGTAGTGAGTGCATCGAGCTCGTAAACATGCCTACTCGTTAACTGTTTTGCCATGTTCCAGTCTGAATCTGTTTATGTTTTTGCCATGTTCACATGCTTGCAATTGTATTTTCTGAGCGCTTTTGGCTTATGGTCACTAAGGGACTTTTGTTAAGTGCTTTGAGTAGCTTCATGCCATGCCTTGCTTTGCCATGTTAAGTTCCTGTACCATGTAATTTTCATGCTCTAAAGTGTGCTGACTGATGATAAATTCCAGACTTGTGTTAATTTCACTAAGTCTGAAACCTGTTATCATTTGCACTTTTGCCATGCTTGTTTGAACATGTTAATGGATGAACTAGCCATAGATCAGTGTTCATCTTTTGTCAAGCTTCATGAGTGGATCTCTGCCATGTATTTTGTTGTCATGTTTGAGTGCTGTAGCATATTTATCTTGATGCATTTAGTTGGTCACTTGCTGATTATCATAGACTGGTGCCATATTTGTTTTGCTTGCCATTTCCAAACCGTGCATCCGATTCCGGTGATCTTTATATCGGTTTCAACCGAAATCACCTCACCTTTCCAGTGGCACTCTTAGATTTCCAAGTTGAGGCCAGGTTCCATCATTTCTTGTCAAATCATGCATATGCATCGCATACCGCATCTCCCATATCATACCATGTTCATGTGTTGGTTGTTTACTATGTTGTGTGCTTCTTTCCGGTGTTTAATTCTTCGGGTTGGTTCCGATAACGTCGCGTTTGTGAGGATCTATTCGACTACGTCCGTTTGTCTTCTTCATGGACTCGTTCTTCTTCCTTGCGGGATTTCAGGCAAGATGACCATACCCTCGAAATCACTTCTATCTTTGCTTGCTAGTTGCTCGCTCTTTTGCTATGCCTATGCTGCGAAACCTACCACTTGCTTATCATGCCTCCCATATTTTTTAATCCAAGCCTCTAACCCACCTTGTCCTAGCAAACCGTTGTCTGGCTATGTTACCGCTTTGCTCAGCCCCTCTTATAGCGTTGTTAGTTGCAGGTGAAGATTGAAGTTTGTTCCTTGTTGGAACATGGAGATGTTGTTCCTAGTTGGAACATGGATACTTGTTGGGATATCACAATATCTCTTATTTAATTAATGCATCTATATACTTGGTAAAGGGTGGAAGGCTCGGCCTTATGCCTGGTGTTTTGTTCCACTCTTGCCGCCCTAGTTTCCGTCATATTGGTGTTATGTTCCCGGATTTTGCGTTCCATACGCGGTTGGGTTATAATGGGAACCCCTTGACAGTCCGCCTTGAATAAAACTCCTCCAGCAATGCCCAACATTGGTTTTACCATTCGCCACCTAGCCTTTTCTTTTCCCTTGGGAGTCGCGCTCCTGAGGGTCATCATTATTTTACCCCCCCCCCCGGGCTAGTGCTCCTCTGAGTGTTGGTCCGAACTAGAGCCCTGTGCAGCGCCCCCTCGGGGAAACTCGAGGTTTGGTTTTAGTTGTATGGAGAGCTCATCTGAGTGTGCCTGAGAACGAGATATGTGCAGCTCCTATCGGGATTTTTCGGCACATTCGCGCGGTGTTGCTGGTCTTGTTTTACCAATGTCGAAATGTCTTGTAACCGGGATTCCGAGTCTGATTGGGTCTTCCCGCTAGAAGGAATATCCTTCGTTGACCGTGAGAGCTTGTGATGGGCTAAGTTGGGACACCCCTGCAGGGATTGAACTTTTGAAAGCCGTGCCCGCGGTTATGGGCAGATGGGAATTTGTTAATGTCCGATTGTAGAAAACCTAAAGTTGACCTTAATTAAAATACATCAACCGCGTGTGTAACCGTGATGTCTCTTCTCGGCGGAGTCCGGGAAGTGAACACGGTGTTGGAGTTATGCTTGACGTAGGTTGTTCTAGGATCACTTCTTGATCATAGTTCATCGACCGTGCTTTTGCCTTCTCTTCTCTCCCTCATTTGCATATGTTAGCCACCATATATGCTAGTCGCTTGCTGCAGCTCCACATCATACCTTTACCTTACCTATAAGCTTAAATAGTCTTGATCGTGAGGGTGTGAGATTGCTGAGTCCCCGTGACTCACAGATACTTCCACAACCAGTTTGCAGGTGCCGATGATACCGTGCAGATGACGCAACCGAGCTCAAGGAGGAGCTCGATGAAGATCGTGTTCGTTATGTCGTTCCGTTTCCAGTTGATCAGTAGTGGAGCCAAGTTGGGACGATCGGGGATCTGTGTAGCATTTGGGGTAGACTTCTTTATTTTGGGTTGCATAGTCGGACCTTGATTGTATCTGTTTGATGCAATGCTTTAGTCATGTATTGTGTGAAGTGGCGATTGTAAGCCAATTATGTAACCTTTTCCCTTATGTATTACATGGGTTGTGTGAAGATTACCTCACTTGTGACATTGCTTTCAATGCGGTTATGCCTCTAAGTCATGCTTCGACACGTGGGAGATATAGCCGCATTGAGGGCGTTACAGGCGCCTGTCTAGCTGGTGGGCTAGCAGCTGCATGGGAACAGCGGTGGAGTCTTGGCAGATGTGGGCCTGGCTGCGGCCCCGCGGATGTTTTCGGCAAGAGTCTTGCCGGGGCCCCGACAAGGGTCTTGCCGTGGCATTGTGGTCTTCCCCGGCAAGGGTCTTGCCAGGGGTCTCGTGGGTATCCTTGGCAAGGATCTTGTTGAGGATCGTCGTCTTCTGATCATCATCCAGTCTTATGTGCTTCTGGTCTCCACAGAGATTTGCATGCCACCATGGAGGTGCCTCCCGAGCCTCGGTTCCAAAGTGGTTGATGGTGTTGGAACTCTTGGGCTCAAGGGAGGGCGGCTCTGCTAGTATCGGGCAAGTTACCCGGCAAGGTTCTTGCCGGGATTGTGGAGGCCGCCCCGGCAAGGGCCTTGCCCGTGGAGTCCACCTCGCCCCTCTACTCATCGTGTTTCTGGCTTGGTGTTGTTCTGGTTGTCTTGTGGCTTTGTTTCCTTTCTCTGGTCTGCTAGGTGTGGCCGCATGCGCGGCTCCAACTGCCCGCGCACAAGTGAAGGGGTACAAAATAGGACCCCTCCTTTTGTGCACCGACAGGAGCCCCCGGGCCTGGGCCATACATAAGTGCGACGCGTTTTTGGGCTAGGCCCAAAATGGTGCGCGGGCATGCGGGGCCAAGTTGTACCGTTGTAACTCCCTCGCCCGTCACACTTCCCCACGACCCGTGTTGAATGCGTGACGTGCGAGTCGTGCGTGACGTGGGGGTTATGCATGTGGCCGTTGTTGCCCTCATGCGTCACATCATGGTAAATGGTAAAGAGGCGGCCCGCGCCTTCCCATAAAAAAAGGGAAAAACCGCAGGTGCGCTGCTCATTTACCCTTTGCGCCTTTTCCAATCTCAGAACCGCCATTCCTCTCTTCTTCCTCAGGCAAAAGATTCAAAGTTCTCACCTCTGCTCGCTGCCGCTGCGCCCCCATTGCTCTTGATCCTTCGCCCCCTCCCAGCTGCCATGGCGCCCAAAACCAGCAGGGGCAAGGGAGCGGCCAAGGATGCCAGGGAGAAAGAGGCGCCGAAGAGCGAGTCGGTGGCATGGTGGACGCAGCTCGCCTACTTCCCGTCGAAGGTCGATGCGGTGCACCTTAGGAACTTCTTCTTGCCCATGTGGGGGAGGAAGACGACGGGGCACCCTGCCACGCGCATCGTCCCCGCCGATTTTGCCGAGCAGGGCCCAAGTCGGTACCCCTTTTACATCGATTTCTTCTCTTGTGGGCTCTACGCCCCTTTCTCTGACTTCTTCAACGACATCATGCACACCTACGGCTTCCATATTTTGGATCTCACATCGAACGTAGCGGTGTGCATGGCTCTCTTCACCCACCTTTGGGAGGGCTTTACCGGGGTGCTCCCTAGCATGGCGCTCTTCCTCCACTACTTCTCTCCTCACCTCCAACCAGGGGACGCCATCTCTGGGAGTATCGCCTGAATCCTGAGGACCCAGGAGAAAGGCACGTACCTGGAGGGTGCCCAGAAGGAGAGGTGGGAGGAGTGGTGGTGCCGGTGGTGCTGGATCAAGGAGGAGAACCCACAGGAGTTTTTTCGGGTTCGTTAGAGCCCGCCGACCCGCCGCGCGGACTGGAGCGACCTCAACGCCAATGACAAGAAGCTCTTGGTCGCCACCACCAGGATCCATCGCCTCACCGCGGCCGGACTCACCCTTGAGATGATTGGGGCGGACTTCATCCATTGCCGAATCGCCCCGTTGCACAACAAGGGGAGGCCGGACTGGAACTTTAGGAATGCACCGACGTCATGAGGCTCCGCCCTGGCCTGAAGCACAACTTCACGGTGATGGGGCATGCCCATTTCTGTCAAAGGATCTTTCAGCTCGACGTGGGCAGCAACAGCAGGGCTGAGAGGACCGGTGAGGGAGTCCTGGACTAAGGGGTCCTCGGGCATCCGGCCTGTTGGGCCGGACTGATGGGCTGTGAAGACATGAAGGCCGAAGACTATACCTGAGTCCGGATTGGACTCTCCTTGGCGTGGAAGGCAAGCTTGGTGACCGACTATGAAGATTCCTTCTTATGTAACCGACTCTATGTAAACCCTAGATCCCCCCGGTGTCTATATAAACCAGAGGGGGATAGTCCGAAAAGGACACCATTCATTACCATAGTCATATAGGCTCGGCTTTTAGGGTTTAGCCATCATGGTCTCGTGGTAGATCAACTCTTGTAACACCCATATTCATCATTATCAATCAACCAGGACGTAGGGTACTACCTCCATAGAGAGGGACCGAACCTGGGTAAACATTGTGTCCCCTGTCTACTGTTACCATCGATCCTAGACGCACAGTTCGGGACCCCCTACCCGAGATCCGCTGGTTTTGACACCGACATTGGTGCTTTCATTGAGAGTTCCATTATGTCATCCATGAAAGGTTCGGTGGCTCCTTCAACCATCTACAGCGACACTGCCCAAGGAGAAACCTTCCTCCCAGGACAAATTTTCGTGTTCGGCGGCTTCATACTGCGGGCCAACTCGCTTGGCCATCTGGAGCAGATCGACAGCTACGCCCCTGGCCACCAGGTCAGGTTCGGAAGCCTGAACTATGTCGCAGATATCCGTGGAGACTTGATGTTCAATGGATTTGAGACCGCAGCGATCGCTCCCCCTCGCTCCGATCAACATGACCCAAATCTATCACCGGATCACATCCAGCGGATGGCCCCGGCTGCTCCAATGGCCTTAGAACCGGAGCAAACCGTGCCATCCGAAGCCACAGAGTCTCAGGCGTTGGAGCCGCACACGGACTCGGCATCCCACGATATCTATGTTAATGGAACTCCGGACTCGTCTCCAGCCATGAGTTCCAAATCGGGTACGCCCGCAAACACCGAGCTGGACCGGTTATCGATTCTCGAATTTAGCGCCGCAGACATCTTCCAGCACTCGCCCTTGGGTGATGTGCTAAACTCTTTAAAGAACCTATCCTTAGAGAAGGACCCACAACCGAACTATGTTCGGTTCGAGCCAGAGGATGATGATGGGAAATTCTGTTTCCCACCCGCCACCCACTTCATAGCCACTGTCGATGATTTAACCGACATGCTCAATTACGGCTCTGAAGACATCGACGGTATGGACAACGATGCCGACCAGGAGCAAGGCCAAAACCCGCCATTTACCGGACGTTGGACGGCCACCTCTTCGTACGATGTGTACATGGTCGACACACCTAAAAAAGCTAGTGATGATGGCAAAGGAGATCCAGTTGCGAATAAACCTCCTGAGACACAGTCCAAGCGTCGGCGCCCTAAAGCCACTCTAAGCCTCGTAGCTCAAACGACGGGAATACTGGCACCGGAGAGAATAGCACTCTGGGCGACGCTGAAAATAATGAAGACCCTGTCGGGGCTACATCCGAATAGGAGGAACAAGACAATGGGTAGGAATAACCCTGATAACCAGACCATGCCCAAGGACCCAAACGGTGATAGTTATCATCCAGCCTTCGAGGATGATGAGAGCCTCGGCAATGAGGATTTCATCGTACCTGAGGCACCCCTCGAGCAGGAGCGCTTCAAGCGTCAACTAATATCCACCGCAAGAAGCCTAAAGAAAAAGCAGCAGCAGCTTCAGGCCGATCAAGACCTGCTCATTGATAGGTGTACTGATGTCCTGGCAGCCGAAGAATATGGCCTCAAGCACCCAGCCAAGAGTTACCCAAAGCGTAGACTGCTACCTCAGTTCGATGAGGAGGCACTAAACCCCCATACCTCCCTCACACAATGTGGACCGACCACCACGCGGTCGAGATAGTGCAGCGGACCGACCACCTCGCGATCGGGATAAAGCGGCAATTTAGGCTGAACAACAGCCCGCCCCACCACTTTGCAAAAACAGGGACAAAGCAGCTCGGGACCTTACATATGACCTTTGGCAGGAGCTGGACAACAAAGCAGAACACACCAGATCAACCAACGGAACGCGACGACGCTTCCCAACGCGGGATGACGGCTACCTATTCGGGCGTCAAACCCAGTCACACTGGGCCGATAACCGCAGACGCACTCCATCAGAGAGGCGCCGTGATGCGGCCCGATATAGAGACGCCGCACACCCTCTCTACTTCACAAACGAGGTGCTGGATCACGAATTCCCTGAGGGATTCAAGCCCGTCAATATTGAATCATATGGCGGAACAACCGACCCCGCAGTATGAATTGAGGACTTTATTCTCCACATCCACATGGCCCGGGGAGACGACCTCCACGCCATCAAATACCTCCCACTGAAACTCAAAGGGACAGCTAGACACTGGCTGAATAGTCTGCCTGAGAATTCCATCGGCAGCTGGGAGGATCTAGAAGAAGCCTTTCTTGACAACTTCCAAGGTACATATGTCCGGCCACCCGATGCCGATGATTTAATCCATATAGTTCAACAACCTGGAGAATCAGCCAGAAAATTCTGGACTAGGTTTCTAACCAAAAAGAACCAAACTGTTGACTGTTCGGATGCCGAAGCCCTAGCGGCCTTCAAACATAGCATCTGTGACGAATGGCTAGCACGTCACCTCGGCCAAGAGAAACTGAAGTCCATGTCAGCCCTTACGGCACTCATGACCCGCTTTTGCGTGGGAGAGGACAGCTGGCTGGCTCGTAGCAAAAACACATCCAATGAGATAGGCCCCTCCGAGGCCAAGAACAACTCCGGGAAGATCCGGTGCAACAGACACAAACGCCGAAGCAATGGCGACAACACTGATGACACCACCATCAACGCCGGATACAGCGACTCCAAGTCCGGATAGTGAAAGAAGCCCTATAAACAGAACAGCGAGGGTCCATCCAGCCTGGATTGCATACTCGATCGTCCATGCCAAATACATGGTACCCCAGACAAACAAGCCAATCACACCAACAGAGACTGTTGGGTTTTCAAACAGGTTGGCAAGTTAAATGTTGAAAACAAAGAAAAGGGATCACAAACTGAGGACGAGGACAAAGAGCCCCGGCAGCCGAACACCGGAGGGCAAAAGAAATTCCCCCCTCAAGTCAAAATGGTGAACATGATATACGCTACACACAACCCCAAAAGGGAGCGTAAGCGAGCACTTAGGGACGTCTACGCGGCTGAGCCAGTCGCCCAAAAATTCAATCCGTGGTCGTCATTCCCGATCACCTTCGATCGTCGAGATCATCCAACTAGTATCCGGCATGGGGGCTCAGCCGCACTGGTCCTCGACCCAATCATCGATGAATTTTACCTAACACGAGTCCTAATGGACGGTGGTAGTAGCCTCAACCTGCTCTATCAGGCTACAGTGCGGAAGGTGGGCATTAATCCCTCACGAATCAAACCCACAAAGACTACCTTTAAAGGAGTCATACCAGGTGTTGAGGCCCGCTGCACGGGCTCAATCACGCCGAAGGTGGTATTTGGTTCCCCGGACAACTTCCGAAGCAAGGAGTTAATCTTCGATATCGTCCCCTTCCGCAGTGGCTACCATGCATTACTCGGAAGAACCGTGTTTGCTAGATTCAACGCGGTACCACACTATCCCTATCTCAAGCTGAAGATGCCCGGACCGCGCGGCGTCATAACTGTCAACAGAAACACAGAACGCTCCCTCCGGACAGAGGAGAACATCGCCGCCCTAGCAGCAGAGGTACAAAGCAACCTCCTCAAGCGGCAGCATAACCTGGCTGCCGAGCCCCTGGACAACATTAAGAGGGTTCGGACCACACTGCAACAGGACAGCGTGGCTCATCAAGAGCTCGATTAGCAATTCGGCCTCCGTCCTAATCCCAATGAGGTAGTGGCATTCATACCACACGTCCATAACTATGCACTCAAAATTCCATGGGCATCGACGGAGGCACAAGCTATCCTGGATCCATGGTTCGGCCAGACCGATCCCGGACACACATATAACTTTACTATCTATTTTTCCTTGTTTCAAGCTTCTCCTATGAGGGTCTCCTTCGACGGCCTGATTAACGACTCCGTCAAAGGACAAACACACTGGATTGACACAGAGCACATGCGTACATGGGAAGCCCTAGAGGCTAACCGTTTTCAGGACCCACGCGCAATCCGCCTTCGGGTATGGCATGTCAAATAGCCGGTTGCTTTTTGCATTATGTTGTACCAATGTGCTTGGACGCATAAACCCAACTATAATGGAAACAGTTCATGAGCCAAGTTCAAGGGCTCCGGACCCTATCTCTGTACTCCCTCCGTTTTCCTTTATATTTCTTATTTCCTAGCAGCCATACACTCGGGTACGTGTCATATTTGCCAGGGGCTCCCCACCACCCCGTGATACGGCAACAAAGCCCGAAATATCCCTAAAGATAAGTTTGGCACCCCGAATTTAGCATTATATGCATTGGCTCCGAATCATGTCTTTGGTTAATAGTTGGGTTGCCCGGCTCTTGTGCTTGCTACCCTACGTTCCGCTAAATCGGCTAGGGTAGTAAAGGGAGAACTACTTCAATTGTGCCCTGGCCTTGACCAGATGAACACCTCAGTAGAGAAAGCCGAAAACTGACTGTCGTGATACGGCGAGAGCTGGTCAGCTGTTCGAGGGTCACAAATCATTGGAGATTTTTTTCCGCATTATGTGAAAGATCGGTACTTCCCGATCAGATACTGACAGCCCCCGCTTCGAACCAGGGGCTGCACCTATGCTTTATTATAAAACTCCTATGACTAAGTGAGGGCGTTTAAGCCGTACAGTCTGATTGCCTTGTTCATTGCTCTAAACAACTCCTTCAAGGGCCATACAATTGGATCAAGATTGTTTAGATTCCATCCTGAACACCTCCGTACTACTTACGTGAGGGCAAAAGCCGACGACTGGCCAACCCTCAGATTACATACTAAACGGCCGCATAGGAGGAAACAATTCAAAGCATAACAATATTATATTACAAAACGGGCTTTGTTCCAGTAATACAAGGCAAAGGCAACACGCATACATTTACTCAAATACAATATCCTGCGAACATTGCGCCGCCGCAAGACGAGAACCCTCCAAGACATCCGCAAAATACCATTTGGGTGTGCGGTGTTCCTTACCCTCCGGTGGCCCTCTGGTCACCTTGACGGCGTCCATCTTCGCCCACCACATCTTGCAATGGGCGAAGGCCATGCGTGCACCCTCAATGCAGGCTGAGCGCTTGATGACGTCCAGCCGAGGACATGCGCTCACCATTCGCCTCACGAGTCCGAAGTAGCTGCTTGGCATAGCTTCGGCTGGCCATAGCCAGATTATGACATCCTTCATGGCTAGTTCGGCCACCCTATGCAACTCCACCAGCTGTTTCAGCTGATCGGTGAAGGATACGGGATGCTCCGGCGCCGCATACTTTGACCAGAATAGCTTCTCAGTAGAACCCCATCCTTCAGCTCGGTAGAACTCCGCGGCATCTGATACACTGCGTGGCAAATCCGCAAATGCTCCTGGGGAACTCCGAACCCGGGTTAGTACAAGGTACTACTTCTCCGCATACTTGCTTTGCATTGTAAATGCCTTACCCTCTGTGATCTTCTTGGCCTCCTGGATCTCCTGGAGGGCAGCCTGGGCCTCATTCCGTGTGGTCTTCAGTCCCTTGAACCGACGCATCATGCTCCAAGGCTTCGTATTTATTGACCGCATCCTGGAGCTCCTGCTGGATTTCCATGACCTGGGCTGAGGGAGTCCTGGATTAGGGGGTCTTCGGACAGTCGGACTATATCCTTTGGCCGGACTGTTGGACTATGAAGATACGAGATTGAAGACTTCGTCCCGTGTCCGGATGGGACTCTACTTGGCGTGGAAGGCAAGCTAGGCAATACGGATATGTATATCTCCTCCTTTGTAACCAACCTTGTGTAACCCTAGCCCCCTCCGGTGTCTATATAAACCAGAGGGTTTTAGTCCATAGGACAACAGACAATCATACCATAGGCTAGCCTTTAGGGTTTAGCTTCTCTGATCTCGTGGTAGATCAACTTTTGTACTACTCATATTATCAAGAATAATCAAGCATGACGTAGGGTTTTACCTCCACCAAGAGGGCCCGAACCTGGGTAAAACATCATGTCCCCTGCCTCCTGTTACCATCTTCCTAGATGCACAGTTCGGGACCCCCTACCCGAGATCCGCCGGTTTTGACACCGACATTGGTGCTTTCATTGAGAGTTCCTCTGTGTCGTCACTGTTAGGCTTGATGGCTCCTTCGATCATCGATAGCGATGCAGTCCAGGGTGAGACTTTTCTTCCCGGATAGATCTTTGTATTTGGCGGCTTCGCACTGCGGGCCAACTCACTTGGCCATCTGGAGCAGATCGAGAGTTACGCCCCTAGCCACCAGGTCAGGTTTGGAAGCTTAAACTACACGGCCGACATCCGCGGAGACTTGATCTTCGACGGATTCGAGCCCCTGCCGAGTGCGCCGCACGGTCACGATGAGCATGATTTAGCTCTACCATCGGACAGTGTTCAGGAGACCGCACCGGCAACCGCTCCGACCCTCAATTCAGAGCCAATTGTGCCATCCATGGACGGGTGGGTAGACCCCGCCGCGGAGGCCGTATTCTCAGCAGCGATCGAGTCGAGTATCGACCTTACCCTTCACGGGAGCCATGACGCCGAACTGCCGGATTCTTCCCCGGCCATGGACTCCGAACCGCCTGCGCCCGTGCCTATCGAATCCGACTGGGTGCCAATCATGGAGTTCACCTCCGCGGATATCTTTCAGCACTCGCCTTTCGGTGACATACTGAACTCTTTAAGGTCTCTACCTTTCAGGAGAGTCCTGGCCAAATTATATTCGACAGGATTGGGATGCGGATGACGAAGAAATTCGCCGCCCACCCACCACCAACTTAGTAGCCACTGTTGACAATTTGACTGACATGCTCGACTTCAACTCTGAAGACATCGATGGTATGGACGACGATGCGGGAGACAAAGAGGAACCACTGCCCACAGGGCATTGGACAGCCACCTCATCATATGATATATACATGGTGGACACACCCAAAGAAGGCAATGGCGACGAGACAGTGGAGGATGACCCCTCCAAGAAGCAACCCAAGCGTCGACGTCAGCGGCGCCGCTCAAAGTCTCGCAAAAGCAAAAGCGGTGACACCGGCACAGGAGATAATAGCACTCCGGACAGTGCCGAATACGACAACAATCCCCTCCGACAAGATTTAGAGTAGGAGGATGGAGAAGCCAGCCCTCCCGAGAGAGCGGCAGATGGAGAGGCGGAAGATGATAATTACATGCCTCCCTCCAAAGACGAGGCAAGCCTCGATGACAACGAATTTTTCGTGCCGGAGGATCCCGCCCAGCAAGAGCGCTTCAAGCACCGGCTTATAGCCACGGCAAATAGCCTTAAGAAAAAGCAGTAGCAGCAGCTTCAAGCTGATCAAGATTTGCTAGCTGACAAATGGACTGAAGTCCTTGTGGCTGAGGAATATGAACTCGAACGCCCCTCCAAGAGTTACCCAAAGCGCAGGTTGCTACCCCGACTAGAGGAGGAAGCATTAAAACCTACATCTCCAGTGTATGACGCGGCTGATCAGCCACACCGTGGCCGCGATAGAGAGGCATTTCAGCCAAAAACTCAGCCCGCACCCCGACGCCACTCAAATAAAAATGACAAGGCACGGGGAAACACGCTAGACCTGTGAGAGGTATTGGAGGACAAAGCAAAACACGCAAGATCAATCTATGGATCATGAGGGCGCGCCACTGCGCGAGACAATAACTGTCATGTCGGATACAGTAAAAGTAAATCCGGCCAGGCCGAACACAGCGGACAAGACTCATTCGAGATGCGTCGCGACATATCCCACTATAGAGGCGCCGCACACCCCATAGGCTTCACAGACGAAGTAATGGATCACCAAATCCCAGAGGGTTTCAAACCCGTAAATATTGAATCATACGACGGCACAAACAGATCCTGCGGTATGGATCGAGGACTTCCTCCTGCACATCCACATGGCCCGCGGTGACGATCTACACGCCATCAAATACCTCCCACTCAAGATCAAAGGACCAGCCCGGCATTGGCTCAATAGCCTGCCAGAAGAATCCATTGGATGTTGGGAAGATTTGGAAGCCGCATTCCTCGACAACTTCCAGGGCACTTATGTGCGACCACCAGATGCCGATGACTTGAGCCACATAATTCAGTAGCCAAAGGAATCGGCCAGGAAATTCGGGACACGGTTCCTGACAAAGAAAAATCAAATCGTCGACTGTCCGAATGCAGAGGCCCTAGCAGCTTTCAAGCACAACATCTGCAACGAGTGGCTCGCCCAGCACCTTGGCCAGGAAAAGCCAAAATCTATGGCAGCCCTCACGACACTCTTGACCCGCTTTTGCGTGGGAGAAGACAGCTGGCTGGCTCGCAGCAATAACATATCAAAGAACGACGGTACTTCTGATACCAAGGATAGCAATGGCAGGTCACGTCGCCACAAACATAAGCGTTGCGTCAATAGTGACAATACCAAGGATACGGCAGTCAATGCCAGATTCAGAGGCTCTAAACCCGGTCAGCGGAAAAAGCCATTCAAAAGAAGCACTCTGGGCCCGTCCAGTTTGGACCGTATACTCGATCGCTCGTGCCAAATACATGGCACCCCCGACAAGCCAGCCAACCACACCAACAGGGAATGTTGGGTGTTCAAACAGGCCGGCAAGTTAAACGCCGAAAACAAAGATAAGGGGCTACATAGCAATGACGAGGAAGAGCCCCGGCAGCCGAACACCGGAGGATAGAAGAGGTTCCCCCCACAAGTGCGGACGGTGAACATGATATACACAACCCACATCCCCAAGAGGGAGCGGAAGCGTGCGTTAAGGGATGTATATGCGTTGGAGCCGGTCGCCCCAAAGTTCAACCCATGGTCCTCCTGTACGATCACCTTCGATCGCAGGGACCATCCCACTAGTATCCGTCATGGCGGATTCGCCGCACTGGTCCTAGACCCAATCATCGACGGATTTCACCTCACTCGAGTCCTTATGGACGGCCGTAGTAGCCTAAACCTTCTTTATCAGGACACAGTGCGCAAAATGGGTATAGACCACTCAAGGATCAAACCCACAAAGACCTTTAAAGGTGTCATACTAGGTGTAGAGGCCCATTGCATAGGCTCAGTCACACTGGAAGTGGTCTTCGGATCCCCAGATAACTTCCGAAGCGAGGAGTTAATCTTCGATATAGTCCTGTTCCGTAGTGGCTATCACGCACTGCTCGGCGAACCGCCTTTGCGAGATTCAATGCGGTACCGCACTATGCATATCTCAAGCTCAAGATGCCAGGACCTTGGGGGGTCATCACAGTCAATGGAAACACAGAGCGCTCTCTCCGCATGGAGGAGCACACTGTGGCCCTCGTAGCAGAAGCGCAAAGAAGCCTCTTAAGGCAATCCACCAATTCGGTGATTAACGACCCAGACAGCTTCAAGCGCGCCCGGAGTAATCGGCAACAAGACCGCCTGGCACATTCTGAGGTCGCATAGCAATGCGGCCCCCACCCCAGTTCCAGCCAAACGGCGAAATCCGTACCACACGTACATAATTACGCATTGAAAGTACCATGGGCATAGATGGGGGGGCACGAATATGGCACGTCCCAAAACGCGGCTCAACCGCACTAGGGGCTTCCCGCCTTATTATTTTTTCTCTCTTCCAGGACTTTACTCTCTGGAAGCCCCGTGCGGCAATACGATTGTCGGACACACGATACAACAACCAAGGAGGCAGAAAGCTATGTCGCATCATGGAATTCCCAGGTGGTCTCTGATAACGAGTGAAATACCTGCTTTAAATACCATTCCTCAGCTTGCCCTTGCAGGGGACATGTCAAATAGTCCTACTTTTTGCTTATCGCACTACTTGTATCATTCTGCTTCGACGCACCTTTTTGAATAAACAATGCATAGCACTAGACTATTATCGCATTCTTATTTTTTATACATATATATGTTCATTCATGACATTCAGCACCCGTACACTCTGGTACGGCCAATACGCCAGGGGCTTAAGTGTACCCCATAATACGGCGTGAGAAGTCCAAACACTTTCGACAGTGCGGCACCCCGAACTTATAGCATTATATGCATTAGCTCCGAATCATGTCTTGGGTCAATAGTTGGGTTTGCCCGGCTCTCATGTTTTGGTACCTTACGTTCCGCTATATCGTCTAAGGTAGCACTGGGAGAACTACTGCGATTGTGCCCCGGTTCATCTGGGCTAAGCACCTCAGTAGAGAAAGCTAAAACTAACTGTCATGATAAGGCGAGAGCTGGTCGCTGTTCGAGAGGTCTCGAGTCCCTAAAGACTTATGCCGCTTAGAGTGAGGAGTCGGCCTTGTCCGGCTTAAAGGCGTGTATAGCGCCCCAAATTCGGCCTTCCGAATACTAGGGTGAGGGAGTCTAGGATTAGGGGGTATCCGGACAGCCGGATTATATTCTTTGGCCGGGCTGTTGGACTATGAAGATACAAGATTGAAGACTTCGTCTCGTGTCCGGATGGGACTCTACTTGGCGTGGAAGGCAAGCTAGGCAATACGGATATGTATGTCTCCTCCTTTGTAACCGACCTTGTGTAACCCTAGCCCCCTCCAGTGTCTATATAAACCGGAGGGTTTTAGTCCGTAGGACAACAGACAATCATACCATAGGCTAGCTTCTAGGGTTTAGCCTCTCCGATCTCGTGGTAGATCAACTCTTGTAATACCCATATCATCAAGAATAAATCAAGCAGGACGTAGGGTTTTACCTCCATCAAGAGGGCCCGACCTGGGTAAAACATCATGTCACCTGCCTCCTGTTACCATCCGCCTTAGACGCACAGTTCGAGACCCCCTACCCGAGATCCGTCGGTTTTGACACCGACATTGGTGCTTTCATTGAGAGTTCCACTGTGCCGTCGCCAGAAGGAAGGATGTCTTGTCTCGTCTTTAAAGATGGTACTACTGTTGGGGGAGCTTTGGCTGTCGGCCAAACTCTCCAGCTAGGCAGTTTCATCATGACCGCCTGTTCGGCTGCCGCGCTAACAATGACTTCTCGGGTCATCGAAAACAGCCTCCACGTCAAATCGGCACTCGCCGAACAGATGGATCCAATGGAGCTCGCTTCCTTAAACGAGCTCTTGGATCGCATCGCCGCCTTGGGACTCACTATGGACTATGACCGGATTGGGCTTAAACCCGATCAAAGGGAGATTAACTCTCCACCGGTCACCCAACATATTGTAGTGTGGTGGAACAATGCAGCGACCTTTCCTCTATCTTGAGGACCAACTATGTCCGGATTCCCGAGCTCTCCGAGCCGGATGCCCGTTCACGGAAGGACAACATCCAATCCCTGAACTTAGAATCAGGCAGCGGGCTAGGATTATTGGCTAACACCCCGGAACCGGAACTTCCAAAATTGGAAACTCCTTGGCCCCTAGATCCCAGATCGGGTAAGGGTTCGGATTCAATTCCACCCACCCACCCAAACATAAGTGATCTTTCCCACATCAGGCAAGAGCCCCAGGAAACAGTACATCACTATTGGACCAGATTCCTCCTTGTGATGAACAAGGTTAAGGACTGTCGCGAGGAAGACGCAATCTTATTTTTCTGCAATAATTGCACGGACAAGGGAATCCTTAACGCCATAAATCGCCGTGAGATACCATGCTTCGCTGACTTGGCATCCATAGTACGAAAATACTGCGCGATGGAAAGTGCCTGGAAAACCGAAACAAACTTTTAGGATAATCCGGCCCTAAATGCGAACCCAGTCCGAAATAAAAGGGTGCACTATCAAAAGACAACCGGGTCAACTACCAAAAAGCAAAAACCCTCTATAGGGCATGGAACCGTACTGGAGGGATGGCTCAATGGACCGTTTAAAATTTATAATACAGAGGGCGCCATACCAACACATAGCCTTAGAGCATGTTGGATACTCCGGCAGGTAGCCAAAAGTGGCGAGGATCTCCTAATTCCTGAAGCCACAGAGCACCATCCCAGAAATACCAATACGGTATAAACGGTCTTCGAGACCTTCGCATCAAATAATAGGCAAAAGCAAACACTCCACAGCCTTGCCGAAATCTACCATGTGGCGACAATAAACCCATGGAGTGACACGGCTATTACTTTCAATGCCAGTGACGAACCTAAATTCCGAACAGCCCGAGCACTAGCCGCATTGGTCCTCAGTCCAATTGTGGACGGCTTTCGACTCACCAAGGTGCTCATGGACGGCGGCAGTGGATTAAACTTCTTCTATGAGGAAACCCTTCAAAAAATGGAAATAGACTAGAACCGCATCGAGCGAAGTAGCACAACTTTTAGAGGAATAATCCCCAGTCGAGAAGCGCGCCGTCCAGGCAAAATCACACTAGATGTGGTGTTCGGCACGCCGGAGAATTATAGGTCCGAAGAGATTACGTTCCAAGTGGACCCGTTCAATAGCGGATACCACGCCCTTCTAGGGCGGGGGGCGTTCACAATCTTCCAAGCCATACCCCATTACGTGTACATGAAGCTCAAAATGCCCGGGCCCAACAAAATCATCACTCTCGCTAGCGATCCGGACACAGCACTCCGCGCCGAAAACAAGACAGCCGCATTGGCCCTCGAGGCATTATCCGAAGCCCTCGTGGTCGAGGAACTGACTGCACTGCTCTCCACGGTGGATAGGGATAACGTGATACTTCATAAGAGATTCAAGTCTACCTCCTTTAAACCAGCGGATGAAACAGTCAAAATCCAAGTCCATCCAACGGACCCTACAAAAACAACCACTATCGGGGCACGGTTAAGCCCCGCCGTGGACGCCGCACTATGAGATTTCCTGCGCGATAATTGGGACATATTCGCCTGACATCCCTCAGATATGCCAGGAATCCCACGCAGGCTGGCCGAGCACAGCCTCAATATCCTAAAAGGATTCAAGCTGGTCAAGCAAGCTCTTCGGCGTTTCTCTGAACCTAAGAGACAAGCTATGGGAGAGGAACTAGCCAATTATTGGAGGCCGGATTCATTAGATAAATAAAACACCCAGACTGGCTAGCAAACCTGGTTATGGTACCAAAGAAGGATAAATCCTGGCGCCTGTGCATCGATTTCGAGGACCTCAACAAGGCCTGCCCAAAGGATCCCTTCCCCCTCCCCGCATCAATCAAATTATTGATGCTACCGCAGGACATGACTCATTGTGTTTCCTCGATGCATACTCCGGCTACCACCAAATTAAGATGGCGGAGCCCGACCAAGCCGCAACGGCATTCATCACACCATATGACCCCTTCTGCTTCAACACAATGCCCTTTGGGCTCAAAAATGCCGGCGCAACATATCAGCGCATGATTCAGACATGCCTGGCAAACCAGATCGGCAAAACAGTGGAGGCATACGTAGATGATGTGGTCGTCAAAACCAAGCATGTCGACTCTCTAGTAGACGACTTAAGACTCACATTCGATAACCTCCGAACATATGACATCAAGCTCAACCCAGAAAAATGCGTTTTCGGCGTGCCCGCCGGAAAGCTCCTGGGCTTCATTGTATCCGACAGAGGAATTGAAGCAAATCCAGCCAAGATCCGAGCTCTGTCACAGTTGGATATCCCAACAGACCTCAAACAAATCCGAGCGGCTCTAAGCCGCTTTATCTCCCGTCTGGGGGAAAAGGCATTACCCCTGTATCGCCTCCTACGGCGCACCGAACACTTCGAGTGGACGGATGCCACCATAGCCGGATTGGAAAAATAAAAGCCATATTAGCAACCAACCCAGTCATGGCCGCGCCAAACATTGGTGAACCGATGTTGTTATACATTGCGGCAACCCATCAAGTTGTGAGCGCAGTGCTCGTCGTCGAACGAGAAACGGACGGTCATAAATTCCCCCTTCAAAAGCCGGTCTACTATGTATCCACTGTCCTTACTCCATGCAAGTCATGGTACCCGCATTATCAAACATAGCATACGCGGTATTCACGGCATCCCGGAAACTGCAACACTACTTTCAAGAGTGTTCGATAATAGTAGCCTCGGAAGTGCCACTTAATGATATTATAAACAACCGCGACGCCACGGGCCGGATTGCCAAATGGGCCATTGAGCTCCTCCCGTTCGACATAACTTACAAGCCATGGCGAGCCATTAAGTCGCAAGTACTGGCCGACTTTGTCGCCGAATGGACGGAAGCCGAACTCCCTAAAGAGTACGGCGTGTATTCCAACTGGATCATGCACTTCGACGGCTCCAAAATGTTGGCTGGTCTGGGGGCTGGCGTCGTTTTGACGTCCCCAACTGGAGATACAGTTCAATACGTACTCCAGATAATGTATACGGACTCCAACAACGCAGCCGAATATGAGGCCCTTTTACATGGTCTCCGGATGGTAGTATAAATGGGCATTCAACGCCTAGAGGTGCGGGGGGATTCGAACCTTGCAATATCCCAAATAAATGGAGACTTTGATGCCAAGGACCCGAAAATGGCGGCCTATCACAACGCCGTCCTAAAAATGTCAGCTCGGTTCAAGGGGCTCGAATTTCATCATGTGGCTCGGGAAAACAATCAGGCGGTGGATATCCTCGCCCGCATTGGCGCAAAACGCGACGTGGTCCCCCCAACAATATTTCTGGAGAGGCTGAACAAGCCATCCGTGGTATGGGAAGGGGACACCAGTAACAATAATCCGGACCCGGCCAAAATACCCGATACCGAACACTCTGACACAATCGGAGGCCCCACCACCAAAATAACACCTTCGGCCCACGTAATAATGGCCATCATATCCCCGTGGACAAAACCATTCCTGGCCTACCTAGCTAGGCAGGAACTTCCGGAGGACCAAAATAAGGCACGCTGCATAGTGCGGCGATCTAAGGCCTATAGGGTCCATGAGGGAGAATTGTACAAAAAAAGCACTATCGGAGTCCTTCAAAGGTGTATCTCCAAAGAGGAAGGACGGAACCTTTTGGCAGAAAATCACACCGGACTCGGCGGTCACCATGCCGCAACCCGGGCTCTTGTCAGCAAGGCCTTCCGTACAGGATTCTATTGGCCAACGGCCCAGGCAGATGCACAGGACTTGGTCCAACGTTGCGCCGGTTGCCAGCTCTTTGCAAATCAAAGCCACATGCCACCCACCGCCCTCCAAACAATCCCCATTACGTGGCCCTTCACGGTCTGGGGCCTTGACATGGTTGGACCCCTTAAAGGGGGAACCCACAAGAAAAAATACTTACTGGTCATGGTGGATAAATTCACCAAATGGACAGAGGCCAAACCTGTTAAAACAGCCGAATCTGGACCGGTGATAGACTTCATATCCGAGGTCGTACACCGTTATGGTGTCCCTCACAGCATCATCACTGACAACGACACAAACTTTACTGCCGATGAGGTAAAACTCTGGTGCAGCAAAATGGGCATCAGGCTTGATTATGCTTCGGTCTATCACCCACAAACCAACGGTCAAGTGGAGCGTGCGAACATTCTTATAATGAGCGGCATTAAACCCAGGATAGTGCGGTCTTTAACAGAGTCTAACACGCACTGGGTAGAGGAGCTCGACTCCGTACTCTGGGGGCTACAGACCATGCCGAACTGTAGTACCGGATATACACCCTTCTTTATGGTGTACGACGCAGAGGCAGTCTTGCCCTGTGACATAATTCATGACTCACCTCGAGTGCGCATGTACGAAGAAAGAGAAGCCGAGCTTGATTGGCAGGATAGTCTGGACACCTTGGAGGAGGAGTGGGACGTGGAAAAAGCCCGTTCCGCATTTTATCAGCAACAGGCTCGCAGATACCAAAGCAGAGAAGTACGGGCCAAAACTTATAACATTGGCGAACTAGTTCTACGTCTGCCGGATAAGAAAAAGAACAAGCTCGAGCTCAAACGGGAAGGTCCCTTCATTATTGACCAAGTTCGACCGGTGGAGCGTACCGACTGCGGGATGCATCGACTAATTGACTCAATCCGAACCCATGGAACGTGGCTAGGCTCTGAAGATTCTACGCCTAGCGCCGGACCCTCTGTTCGTCCCCTTCCTCTGTCCATTTTTTATACATTATTTGTCTTGTTTTCTTTCTTTCTTTTATTCTTTCTCTAGGCCTTCAAAGGCCAACTTGCGCCTCGTTTGCACATTACAGATGTGCTAGCCGCGCTCATCATACCTGGGGCTTCTTTCACAAAAGCTTAATTATTTATCTGGGCCTCAGGCCCCGCACATGTGTCATGCTTCCGCATGTACCTTTTTTGCCATTATGTGCATCGATATGACTTAAGTTTTGGCCAAGCTGGGTTGCTTGGCTCTTGTATTTAGGCCATACGTTCCCATTAATTCGGCTAGGGCATAAGGGGAGCACCTCTGCGATTGTTACTGTCGGGTCAGCCGGATGTGTACCTCAGACTGGGTGAAGCCGAAAGTTAGCGTTCTTAAGGGAATATTCGGTCGGTGAACAAAAGGTGATTCTTATTTATTGTCCATATCTGCCCCAGATGTTTTTCCTGCGTTTCCTATCGCAGTCCGGACATGCACTCTAGGGCATGCTTACCCAGGGAAAGGAACCCTTAACGGAACTATTCTCCCTGGAAGATGTTTCTTACTACCCATGTAATATAACATAACTAGTTGGGCACTTATCTGTTCAAGCACTAATGACCCCTATGCCTGGTCTCCACGCATACCCCGGTTCTTATATAACTGAGCGAGTATTCGGATACACTCCGGAATATCGGGTCCCGAGGTTGAAGCGAAAAGGTCCGCCAAGACAAATGATCTACAATCTGGCTAGAAGGCATTATACATGTCACTTTCATTACATAGTCATGCAGACTGACTAAATTCCTCTTCTATACCATCCAACAGGCGGTCCAGCTTACAATCCTGTTGGGAATACTTTGCGGCTAATTCTACTTGCCCATAAACTAAGCTAACGGGGATCTCTTTTCCGTCGGGCCCCACAGGTCCGACCTCGGCCATGTGATTTGGGTCTGCCTTGGTATACCGCGTCTTCACCATGGCCCAGGCTTCTCTGGCACCCTGTCGGCAGGCTGATATCTTCGATAATTGTAAGCGCCGCCGTGCTCCCTTGAGCTTCTCCGCAAGCTCTGCAACGCCCTCTGGCAGGGAGACAGACGGCCACAAGGCCTAGGCAACACCCTGCATCACCTGCCGAACTTGTTCATGCAGATGTGACAGCTCGGATAGAAGATCACCCGCAGACCCGGGCATTTCCTCCGCGGGACGACCCGTCAGCATACCTACAGACACAACGCTGTTAGTCGGCTTCTTCGCCGAACTCCTTTAAAAGGATTCGGTCAAGCACTTACTGAAAATGCCGCGCCGAAGCCGCTTATTCTCCTTCTCGGAGTCTACAAGCTGGCCCCGAACGTCTTTTAGTTCCACGCTCAGCTTAATATTGGCATCTTGGAGATTGTTTTTCTCCCGCCTAACCTCAGTCAGCACGCGTTTGCCAGCCTCTAGCTGTCGCATAACATGCTGGTCCACCGGATTTTCTCCGGATTCATGCTGGTCCATGCCGGACATTATATGGTAACCATCATTCTTTAAAGTAAATGTTACCAGCAGGTGACTTTTTCGGTTCCTGCAATGCGGCCACAGCAACCCGCAGTTGGGTTTTGCATTCCTCTAGCTCCTGTGACAGTCTAGTATTCTTCTCTATAAGAACATGCACAATAAAGATGATCCTTAAATCAGTTCTGCTAACTGTTTCAAGTCTCAGGGGCTACTGATACATATAAATCTTCAGATTTACTTACCCGTACATCCTTTACATACTGATTCGTGGCTCTGACTAGACCATCTTGAGCAGCTCGGAGGTACGCCTCTCCAGAATTGAAGGCATCAAATGCCTCTGGTGAGAAACAAGCGTCACGGAGTACGGCCTGATGGCGCCTATGATTCATGGCACTTTCCACCTCTGAGTTTGTAGCGGATAACCTATCTGCATCCTCTGTAGGGGGATTATCCGGCGCCCGCCCCATATCGGCTTCCGCCTCTATGTCCGGTCCTGGCGCCCGGCTGGTGGAAGTATGATTAGTAACATCGCCGGACATATTCCACGGCGAGCGTTTTTTCTGTTAAAGAAACACGAGTGTCATTATATTCCGAGAAAGACGACAACCACGGAGCGGGGTTGGTTATACCTTTGCGCCGGCGTCTCCGTCCTGACCGCCTTCCTTTTTGGCCTACCCGACCTCGGTGCCTCCTGTTGGCGCGTTGCTGCGGGTTCGGCAGGGCGTCCCAAATGCCTTCCCTGTAAAATTGCCATGTGTATATGGGAGCAGGGAGATATAAGTTACCCAGCTTGGAGGATTGTACATGGAGAATCCATCCCGTGGCTTGATGCGGGTGAACTCCTCTTCCTCACTGAGGGAGTCCTGGATTAGGGGTGTTCGGATGGCCGGACTATACCTTCAGCCAAACTACTGGACTATGAAGATACAAGATTGAAGACTTCGTCCCTTGTCCGGGCAAGCTTGGCGATACGGATATGCAGATCTCCTACCATTGTAACCGACTTTGTGTAACCCTAACCCTCTCCGGTGTCTATATAAACCGAAGGGTTTTAGTCCGTAGGACAACATAGACAACAACAATCATACCATAGGCTACCTTCTAGGGTTTAGCCTCTTCAATCTCGTGGTAGATCTACTCTTGTACTACCCATATCATCAATATTAATCAAGCAGGACGTAGGGTTTTACCTCCATCGAGAGGGCCCGAACCTGGGTAAAACTTCGTGTCCCTCGCCTCCTGTTACCATCCGGCCTAGACGCATAGTTAGGGACCCCCTACCCGAGATCCGCCGGTTTTGACACCGACATTGGTGCTTTCATTGAGAGTTCCTATGTGTCGTCGCCGTCAGGCTTGATGGCTCCTACAATCATCAATGGCGATGCAGTCCAGGGTGAGACCTTCCTCCACGAACAGATCTTCATCTTCGGCGGCTTCGCACTGCGGGCCAATTCACTTGGCCATCTGGAGCAGATCGAAAGCTATGCCCCTGGCCGTCTGGTCAGATTTGGAAGCTTAAACTACACGGCTGACATCCGCGGGGACTTGATCTTAGACGGATTCGAGCCACTTCCAAGCGCGCTGCACTGTCACGACGAGCATGATCTAGCTCTACCGCCGAACAGTGCCCTGGAGGCCGCACCCGCATCGGCTTCGACCCTTAATTTGGAGCCAACTGCGCCGATCGAGGATGGGTGGTTGGACGCCGCCTCGGGGGCTGCGATCCCAACGGCGATCGAGCCGAACACCAGCCCCGTACTCTGCAAGACTCGTGACTCCAAGGAGCCGGACTCCTCTCCGGACTCCGAACCCTCCGCGCCCCTGCCGATCGAATCCGATTGGACGCCGATCATGGAGTTTACTGCCGCGGACATCTTTCAGCACTCGACTTTCGGCGATATTCTGAAGACACTGAAGTCTCTCTCTTTATCAGGAGAGCCCTGGCCGGACTACGGTCCGCAAGGTTGGGATTCGGACGATGAAGAAATTCAAAACCCACACACCACCCACTTTGTAGCCACTGTCAACGACTTAACCGACATGCTCGACTTTGACTCCGAAGACATCGACGGTATGGACGCCGATGAAGGAGACGATGAAGAACCAACGCCTATCAGGCCCTGGAAAGCCACCTCGTCATATGATCTATACATGGTGGACACCCCAAAAGAAGGAGATGGCGATGGAACAGCGGAGGATGACCCCTCCAAGAAACAGCCTAAGCGCCAGCGTCAGCGGCGCCGCTCAAAATCCCGCCAAAACAAATACGGTGATTCCAGCACGGGAGATAATAATACTCCGGAAAGTGCCGAAGAAAACCCCCTCCAGCAAGATTTAGCACAGGAGGATGGAGAAACCAGCCCTCATGAGAGAGCGGCAGACAGAGAGGTCGAGGACGATAATTATATGCCTCCCTCGGAAGATGAGGCAAGCCTCGACGATGACGAATTCATCGTGCCAGAGGATCCCGTCGAGCAAGAGCGTTTTCAACGCACGCTTATGGCCACGGCAAGAAGCCTCAAGAAAAAACAGCAACAGCTTAGAGCTGATTAAGATTTGCTAGTCGACAGATGGACTGAAGTCCTTGCGGCCGAAGAGCATAAACTTGAACGCCCCTCCAAGAGCTACCCAAAGTGCAAGTTGCTACCCTAATTAGAAGAGGAAGCACTTGATGCGGCCGACCGGCCACCTTGTGGCCGCAACAGAGAGGCCTCTCGGCCCTCCACTCAAGCCGCACCCCGTACCAAGGCACAGGAACATGCGCCGAACTTACGAGATATGTTGGAGGACAAGGCAAGGCAAACAAGATCGATCTATGGATCGCGTGGGCGCCCCACGGCTCGAGACGGTAACCGTCACGCCGGCCACAAATTCGGCAGGGCCGAACACAGTAGACAAAGCTCATTGGAGCTACGTCGTGATATAGCCCAGTACAGAGGCGCCGCACACCCACTATGCTTCACAGACAAAATAATGGATCATCAAATCCCCGAGGGTTTCAAACCCGTAAGTATCGAATCATATGATGGCACAACAGATCCTGCGGTATGGATCGAGGATTATCTCCTTCATATCCACATGGCCCGCGGCGATGATTTCCACGCCAGCAAATACCTCCCACTCAAGCTTAAACGACCAACTCGGCATTGGCTTAACAGCTTGCCAACAGGATCAATCAGTTGTTGGGAGGACCTGGAAGCCGCATTCCTCGACAATTTCCAGGGCACTTATGTGCGACCCCCAGACGCCGATGACCTAAGTCACGTAATTCAGCAGCCAGAGGAATCGGCCAGGCAATTCTGGACACGGTTCCTAACAAAGAAAAATCAAATAGACGACTATCTGGACATTGAGGCCCTAGCAGCCTTCAAGCACAATATCCGTGATGAGTGGCTTGCCCGGCACGTTGGACAGGAAAAGTCGAAGTCTATGGCAGCACTCACGACACTCATGACCCGCTTTTGCGCGGGAGAAGACAGCTGGCTTGCTCGTAGCAACAATATGACCAAGAACCCAGGTAATTCAGATACCAGGGACAGTAGTGGCAGGTCGCGTCGCAACAAGCAGAAGCGCCGCATTAACGGCGACAATGCTGAGGATACGGCAGTTAATGCCGAATTCAGAGTCTCTAAATCCGGTCAGCGAAAAAAGCCATTCAAAAGGAATCCTAGGGGCCCGTCCAGTTTGGACCGAATACTCGACCGCTTGTGCCAGATACATGGCACCCCCGAAAAGCCGGCCAATCACACCAACAGGGATTGTTGGGTGTTCAAGCAGGCAGACAAGTTAAACGCCGAAAATGAAGACAAGGGGCTGCATAGCGATGACGACGAGGAGCCCTGGCCGCCGAACAACAGTGGACAGAAGGGTTTCCCCCCACAAGTGCGTACGGTGAACATGATATACGCAACCCACATATCCAAAAGGGAGCGGAAGCGCGCGTTAAGGGACGTATACGCGGTAGAGCCCGTCGCCCCAAAGTTCAGCCCATGGTCCTCCTGCTCGATCACCTTTGATCGAAGGGACCATCCGCCTAGCATCCATCATGGCGGATTCGCCGCATTGGTTCTAGACCCAATTATTCAAAAATTACATCCTTCGCACACTCGTCCGCTACAAGACGGGCACCCTTCAGGACACCATCATCATACATCTCAGGATGTCGATGCTCCTTGCCCTGCGGCGGCCCCTCCTTCTCCAGCTTCTCAGTGTCCATCTTGGCCTAGTGCACCTTCGAACGGGCAAAAGCCCGGCGTGCACCTTTGATGCAGACGGGCCGCTTTATAACTTCTAGCCATGGGCGGGCATCCACAAGCCGCCTCACCAGGCTGAAGTAGCTATTGGGAAGAGAGTTGCCAGGCCACATCCAGACTATAAAGCCCCTCATGGCCTTTTCGACCGCCTTGTGCAGCTCGACCAGTTGCTTCAGCTGGTCGCTCACCGGCATCGGGTGTTCGATCCAAGTATACTGAGACCAGAACAACTTCTCCGTCGAGCTTCCCTCCTCGGCCTGGTAGTACTTTGCGGCATCCGACACGTTGCGGGGCAAATCTGTGAATGCTCTTGGAGAGCTCCGGATTCGGGTAAGTAACAAGTAATTTGCTTTCACATGCTTGCTTTGCATATTGAATGCCTTACCTGCCGCTATCTTCCTCATCGCCTCAATTTCCTGGAGGGCCTTTTGGGCTTCAGCCTTGGCATTCTTTGTGCTCTCAAGGGCCGTGGCAAGCTCGGACTCTCGCGTCTTCGAGTCAAGCTCCAAAGCCTCGTGCTTCTTCACGAGAGCCTGGAGCTCTTGCTGCCCCTCGCCCACCCGCGCCTCTTGTTTTCCCCGCTCGGTGCGCTCCTTGGCCACGTTGTTTTCGGCCTCGGACAGTGCTTGCTTTAGGGTCGCCACTTCGGTCATGGCCCCTGGCACATTCATGATGATCCTATCATTTCGCAACCACATTTTCTTTTTTATATATAAGACAAGGTATTACTTACCTTTGTTCTCCTCGAGCTACCTCTTGGCAAGGCCGAGCTCTTTCCCAGACCGCTCGAGGTTCTACTTCAGTGCCGCGACCTCCGCAGTTAGTGTGGCAGAGGTCAGCAGCGAAGCCTGCAGACGCATACAGACATACTTATATTAGACTCCTGCAGATATTATTTGATCCTCTATTCGGCTTTTCTTTGTGAACACCAAACAGAGCATCAGGGGCTACTGTCTATGCGGTAATATTTTTCCTATATTTTAAATACTTACCTCAAAGCCTGTTAGAAGGTTGGTACAGGCCTCAGTCAGTCCGCTCTTGGCGGACTGAACCTTCTTGATCACCGCACTCATAATAGTGCGGTGCTCTTCGTTGATGGAAGCACCGCGAAGCGCTCCCAGCAGGTTGTCCGATGCCTCTGGTTGGACAGAGGTCACCGGCACGGGCGGCTTGCCCCTCTTGGAAGGGGGCCGCCTGCCCGAGTCCGGAACCACTGGAGGTTCCGGCGCGGTGTTCGGCTGAGGGCCGAACTTGGAGCCCCTGGGAGCCTTGCTCCCTTGGCACCTGGAGTCTGGAAGGTCGCCTTGAGGCGCCTCCAGGTCTACTCCCCTCGATTCGGTGCCCCTTGTGACAATACCTCGACATTTTCTGTAGGGAGAGGAGAGGAGGCGGATGGAAGTGGATCACTATCCATATCCGACGGGTCCAAGGAGCCGTCCGACGAGGATACGTCGATGCGGGCTCGGGGCGGACTGCATGATTATATTCGACGTTAGGAGAAGCAGTGCAATAAAAGTATGCTGTGAGTTACTCTGGTATCCGAATAATTACGACTTCGCCAGGGGCTTGGACCTGAGTAACCACTCGTCTTCGCCGTCGGCGGCGGTGGTGGAACAGTCCGGAAGGAGAGTCCTTCCTTTCCTGGACCCTTCGGCCTCCCTGGTTGGGGCGGCCTTCCTTTTCCTGTCTCCCCTGGCTGGAGGGGGAGAATCTTCCTCTTCCTCCTCCTCGTTCTCACAGGAGGAGGGCGTCTTGGAGTTATCGGACGATGAGTCCGATACCACTTGGCGCCGGGAACTCTTTCGGGTTCCCTTGGCCTTCTTCTTGGTCTTATCCGGCACCTCGTAAGGAGCTGGAGTCCGCATCTCTGTCAGGAGAGCGTCCGCAGGGTCTTCGGGCAGAGGGGCCGGACAGTTAATCTGCCCCGATGTCTCCACCCAGTCCTGTCAAAGGCATGGGAGCTCAGACACCGCACATGGTTAAGCTATGGGAAATAAATACCCTACCAGATGTACAGGACTTACTGAATTCACAAGGCGCTTCGCGCTTAGCCCGTGGTCCTCGGTAAGAGAAGGAGGGACCTCGACGCCCTTGAACAGCACCTTCCAGACGTCCTTATGTGTCATGTCGAAGAGCTCGCGTAGAGTCTGGTGCTGGGCCGGGTCGAACTCCCATAAGTTGAAAGCCCGTTGTTGACACGGGAGGATCCGGCGGAAGAGCATGACTTGGACTATGTTGACAAGCTTAAGTGTCTTGCTTGTCATGTTCTGGATACTCTTCTGGAGTCCGTCTAGCTCCATCGATGAACCCCAGGAGAGGCCCTGGTCCTTCCAAGAAGTGAGCCACTCGGGGGCCGCCACCCAGTTGGTGTCGCGTGGCTCGGTGATGTAGAACCACCCAGATTGCCACCCCTTTATGGTCTCCACGAAGGAGCCCTCGAGCCACGTAACGTTGGGCATTTTTCCCACCATGGCTCCGCCACATTCCTCTTGTTGGCCTCCTACTATCTTCGGCTTGATATTGAAGGTCTTCAGCCACTGGCCGAAGTGGGGCTGGATGCGGAGGAAAGCCTCGCACACAACGATGAACGCCGAGATGTTGAGGATGAAATTCGGGGCCAGATCATGAAAGTCCAGCCCATAGTAGAACATAAGGCCACGGTCGAATGGATGGGGGGAAACCCCAGTCCGCGGACGCAGTGGGGGAGGAAAACCACCCTTTCATGAGGTTCCCAGGTAGGGACGATCTGCCCTGCAGCTGGCAACCGGTGCGCGATATCCGTGGCTAAGTATCCGGCCCCGCGCAGCTTTTTGATGTCTCTCTCCGTGACGGAGGAGACCATCCACTTGCCTCCCGCTCCAGGCATGTTGGAGAAGGTTGAGGAGAAGAATGTGGACTTGGGCGCTGGAGCTCGAGTGCGCAAGAATGGATGAGCAAGGAGGAACAAGGCGTGGGTAGAAAAAGGTGAACCCTTATCCCTTTATAAGGGCGGACGAAACTATGCGCCCCCACTAGCCTGGTAAAACTCGCTTATCCCCAAGTGTCGTAATTGATGGCGCGGTTGGGTTACCCACGTTCGTATTGATGAGAATCCCATGATAAGGGGAACATGATCTCTGCTTTGACAAGACGTGTCAAGAAACCGCCTCGCGTATGTGCGGGGCTGGTTAAAGAAAAACAGTTCAAATAATTATAGGGCCATGGCGTGATGTCATGTTGCCAAAACGTGTCAGCAGATTAGATTTGTGGAAATATTATTCTCTCTACGGTGGTATGTGGAACTTGTTTTGCAGGGTCGGACACTATCCTTGTATTCAAACTCTTCCTTGGTGTATTCGGAGGAGGAACCCGCCTTGCAATGCCGAAGACAACACTGCACACCGGACTCATCGTCATTGAAGCCTGGTTCAGGGGCTACTGAGGGAGTCCTGGATTAGGGGGTCTCCGGACAGCCGGACTATATCCTTTGGCCGGACTGTTGGACTATGAAGATACGAGATTGAAGACTTCGTCCCGTGTCTGGATGGGACTCTACTTGGCGTGGAAGGCAAGCTAGGAAATATAGATATGTATATCTCCTCCATTGTAACCGACCTTGTGTAACCCTATCCCCCTCCGGTGTCTATATAAACCGGAGGGTTTTAGTCCGTAGGACAACAGACAATCATACCATAGGCTAGCTTTTAGGGTTTAGCCTCTCTGATCTCGTGCTAGATCAACTCTTGTACTACTCATATTATCAAGAATAATCAAGCAGGACGTAGGCTTTTACCTCCATCAAGAGGGCCCGAACCTGGGTAAAACATCTTGTCCCCTGCCTCCTGTTACCATCCGCCTAGACGCACAGTTCGGGACCCCCCTACCCGAGCTCCGCCGGTTTTGACACCGACACGGGCCTTGGACTTCTTACGAGTGGCCTGCTGCTGGAAAGCCTTCTCCTCGGCCTCACCCAGGGCCTTCTTCAGGGCCTCGACCTCGGTCGCAGCTCCTACACATATTACGACACAGCCGTCAATATACATCGCCCGTCCTTTCTAACAAATAGCAAGTAGTCACTCGCCTTGCTTCTCCTTGAGCAGAACCTTGACCTCGCCGAGCTCGTTCTCGGTCCGCTCCAGCCTCTGCCTCAGCTCAGAGACTTCGGCAGCATGAGAGGTCGCGGCCAACAGCGACGCCTTCTCATTCATACATGCAACGTTAGTCTCCTACAATAGAAGAATTGATCCTCTGTCCGGTCATTCCTATCGAACACCAGATAGTGTCTCATGGGCTACTGGCTACACGGGGTTTTTCTCTTTCTTACCTCAAAACCTATCAATAGGCTACTGCAGGCTTCGTCCAGTGCACCCTTGGCGGACTGAATCTTCTCGATCACCGCACCCATAAGGACACGATGCTCGTCCACGACAGAGGCGCTTCGAAGCGCCTCCATCAGGTTATCCGGCGCCCCTGGACGGACAAGGGCCATCGGTTGGAGCTACGCATCCCTCTCCTTTAAAGGGGCCACTCGCCCGACTCCGGGGCCATATGGGCCTCTGGAATCATATTCGGCTGAGGGCTGAATTGTATGCAGCCATCTACGCCAATCTCCATGGGGATCGGTTCCCCCATGTATCCGGCAGTGGAGGTCTCGCCCTATGGCGCCTCCCGGATAGCGTCTTGGCCTCCTCCCCGCTTCTGAGCGGTCCTCCGGGATAACACCTCGGTGTTGTCCTTGGCCCCGGGATAATAAGCAGGCGGTGGCGACATGCTCGCCATCTCCGACGAGGCCAGCAAACCTCCAGATGAGGATCGCTGGGTAAGGTCGCGAGCCGGGCTATAATAGTGCAATTAACTATGTTATAATAATAAAGAGAAAGGGTCGGATGTGCGCATGAGAGAGTCGTGTCACTTACAATGCGGCCGGGGGCTTTGCGCGGGGGCGTCTCTCCAGACTGTTGTCAACGTCCCACGTGGTGTTGACCACTGGGACGCTTTTCCCCTTCTTGGGCGTGTCCGCCTCCGGATGCGCCGAAGCCGCCCTCTTCTTCTTCCTCTCCTTAGGGGGAGGGTTGTTTTCCTCCTCCTCCTCTTCCTTGCCGTTATCCTCAGGGACAGAGGAATGGGCTTCGTTGTCTTCGGACGCCATGTCCGAAGTGCCCTTGCGACGGGGGCCACACTTGGCCCCCTTGGCCTTCTTCTCCGGCGCCTTATAAGGCGCCGGCACCAGCATCTTCGCTAGACACAGGATGACCGGTTCTTCAGGTAGCAGAGCCGGACACTGGATCCGCTTCGCCCTCTCCATCCAGTCCTGGGAATGTAATAATAAGCTCAGACATCATCCTCGAAATGATTAAATTGGGGATGCATCGAAAAATGGCATACCTCACTGGCGAGGTGTCTACAATCGTGACCATGGTCTGAATCCGTGGCCGGTGGCTTCCCGTTGCCCTTAAAGAGCAGCTTCCATGCACCTTCATGAGTACTCTCGAAGAGCCTCACCAGAGTCTGATCCTTCTTTGGGTTGAACTCCCATAGAGGATGGCTTCGGCGCTGGCACGGAAGGATCTGGTGAACCAGCATTACCTGGATCACATCAACGAGCTTGACCTTCTTGGTGGACATGCTCTGGACGCACGTCTGCAGTGCTATCACCTCGTCAGGGGAACCCCAGTCCGGACTCTCTCAACCGAGGAGGTGAGTCACGTGGGGGCGCCGGAGCGGAATTCGGCAGCTACGGCCCAGGTGGTGCCGCGAGGTTCTGTGATGTAGAACCACTACTTCTGCCACTCCTTCATTGTGTCCACAAAGGTGCCTTCGGGCCAGGATACGTTGGATTGCTTGCTCACCATGGCTCCTCCGCACTCCGCGTGCTGGCCGTTCACCACCTTCGTCTTCACGTTGAAGACTTTGAGCCACAACCCGAAATGGGGATGGATGCGGAGGAAGGCCTCACACACGACGATGAACGCCGAGATGTTGAGAAAGGATTTTGGGGACAGATCATGAAAATCTATCCCGTAATAATACATCAGCCCGCGGACGAAAGGGTGGAGTGGAAACCCTAGCCCGCAGAAGAAATGGGGAAGGAACACCACCCTCTCGGTGGGCTTCGGCGTGGGGACAACTTGTTCCTCGGCCGGCAGGCGGTGAGCGATCTCCTTCACCAAGTATCCAGCTGCCCAAAGCTCCATAATGTTCTCCTCCTTGACGGAGGAAACCATCCACTTGCCCTGACCTCCGGATCCGGACATGGTTGCTTGGGTGGGAAAGAGATGAGAACTTGGGCGCTGGAGCTCGAGATTGGAAGGACAGAGAGAGGGCATGAGGGAGGAAGAGGAAATCCTTATCCCCTAATAAAGGCAACAAATATTGAACGACTCCTCACTCACCTTAAGATTCGCCTATTCCCAAGGGCTGTGTAAATGGCACGGTTGGGTTGCCCACGCCCGTATTGATGAGAATCTCGTAATAAGGGGGCATGATCTCTGCTTTGACAAGATGTGCCAATGGAAACCGCGTCTCAAAACATGGAGCGGCAGATGAAAAACGGTCCAAAATTATGACCGGACAGACGTGATGTCATATTATAAAAGCCGTCAGCGGATTAGACTCGCGCAAAAATATATATTCTCTCTCTATGGTTTTGTATGGTGTGTGTGACAGGTCCGGGTACTATCATCGCATCCGAAGACTATTTTGAAGTTCGGATAAAAGGGAACCCGCCTTGCAATGCCGAATACAATCTGCACGCCGAACTCCTCGTCATTGAAGCCGGGTTCAGGGGCTACTGATGGAGTCCTGGACTAAGGGGTCCTCGGGCGTCCGGCATGTTATCTATTGGGTCGGACTGATGGGCTGTGAAGACATGAAGGCCGAAGACTATACCTGAGTCCGTATTGGACTCTCCTTGGCGTGGAAGGCAAGCTTGGCGACCGACTATGAAGATTCCTTCTTATGTAACCGACTCTATGTAAACCCTAGATCCCCCCGGTGTCTATATAAACCGGAGGGGATAGTCCGGAAAGGACACCATTCATTACCATAGTCATATAGGCTAGGCTTTTCGGTTTAGCCATCACGATCTCGTGGTAGATCAACTCTTGTAACACCCATATTCATCAATATCAATGAAGCAGGACGTAGGGTATTACCTCCATAGAGAGGGCCCGAACCTGGGTAAACATTGTGTCCCCTGTCTCCTGTTACCATCGATCCTAGACGCACAGTTCGGGACCCCCTACCCGAGATCCGCCGGTTTTGACACCGACAATCGGCAAGGCCGTGAAGGCCGGCAAGGTCGTCAAGGGGCCCCTATTTGGATTGCCGGTGGGAGTGGTCCCACTGAGCAACAACTCTCGCCAGTCCGACAACATTGCGATGATGCCGGACTTCAACACACACGGCCTTGACCCGGCCTGGGCCGAGCCGCCAGTGGAGAGGGTGCAGGAGTTCTTCGACACCTTGTCGGAGGCTTATGTCCGCGATGAGCCGCTGCTCATCTAGGACACCACCAAGGCGGAACTGGACTACATCGCCGCCAGGGCGGCGGAGGTGGTGCTCATCAGGGAGGCCGGCAGTGCTGGCTGCATGGAGGATGTGGCCGACGTGGCTGTGGAGGAGAGGGAGCTCGCCCAGTGGGCGGAGTATGCCGGGAAGGCCAGCGGCACCGGCGTTGAGGCTCCCCTCGTGGAAGACATGGAAGACGAGTCGTCCGAAAAGGAGGTCGAGGGGAACGATCCCCCGGCTGCGGGGAGGCGGCGTGTCCTGCAGCGGGCTTCCTCTAGCGAGCCGGTCCGGCCCGGTAGGATCACACAGCGGTAGCCGACCCTGGGACAGCCTGTGCGCGAGACGAGGGCGATGAAGGCCGCGGCAAAGAAGAAGGTGGTGAAGGTCGTGGTGGCGAAGAGGACAACAACTGCTTCTTCCTCGTCCAAGCGGCACCGGACCCTGTCCCCTTCTCCTCCTTCGGACGGCACCCTGGAGGTCGAGTTCGACCTCGAGTTCTTCAGCCCGGCAAGGAAGAGGAAGCTAGCGGAGGAGGAGGTGGAGGATGAGTAAGTATTCTGCCCCCGATCACTTCCTGACCTTATGCCTATGTTATCTTCCTTTGATTTGGTGTCATTTTCACAGGGACACAGAGATGTTGGCGTAGAGGGTGGCAAAGAGGGCCAAGGCCTCAGCGGGCGACAAGCCCCCGACGGGTACTCCGCATACGCCATTGTTGATGGAGAGCAGCCCAGATGGCAGCCCCCGACGCGGCCTTAGCTTCATCCCCAAGCATGAGTCCACCACTCACTCCTTCATTGGTGAGCCTTGGGGTGTGAATCTTTGATGCTGACCTTGCCGGGTTTGCAGGAGAAGAACGACAGCAGGAGGAGCCGCCGAGGGTCACCCCCAACACGCCCCCCCCCCCTTGACTACGCCGCCCAGAGGGGTATCCCCGGCAAGGGCATCGACCACCAAGCCCATACATATGGAGGAGGAGGAAGCGAGCTTCGGTGCCGGTGGTTCTATCCCGGCAACAAACATTGGCGGGGAAGGCGCCACTTCTTCCCAGCCCGGTGCGGGTAAGTGGTTTGCTTCTCGTCCCTATTCCTTCTCCTTCTTTTTGAATCTTGGTCTTGGCTTTGTCTCATTCCCCTTCTTGGTATCCAGGCCCTTCCTCGGCAGCCCAGGAGGATATCGACACCGTCATCGAGGAGGTCGCCAGGGACGGCGAGGACGAGGCCAACAAGATTGCCGCCGAGGCCGCCACTGAAGAGGCCACCAAGGGGCATGCCGGGGAGGCTGGCAAGGGGCCTGCCGGGGAGGGGTTGGCCGATGATCAACCTTCCTCCACCGTTGCCTCAGGCTTGAGCAAGTATTTGAAGGTGGGTGACGACATGTTCGTCCACCTCCCAGGAACGGCGAGAACCGAGGGGGAGGTGTTCGATGACGAGGCGCTCATCACCGCCGGGCTTGAGGTTGTTGACGAACTGAGCGCCGGTGGTGGTGGTTCCCAAGAGGAGCAGCTCCTTCGGGGCATGAGCGTCAACTTCCAGAAGCTCCAGGAGCTTCACCGTGCCCGCCTGGACAAGGCGAAGTCCAGGATGGCGGCGGTGGAAAAAGTGGAGGTGGACCTCGAGGAGCGCGTCGCTGAGACGCAGGCCTGGTTCCGCCAGGCCCACGATGATCTGAAGGTTGCTCGGGATCTGTTGGCTGAGCGCAGATAGGAGCTCATCCTGAAGCAGGCTGATGTCAAGAAAGCCCAGTAGGCGGCGAGGGAACAGGCCGCCAAGGACGAGGCCGCCCGGTACCAGCACCAGGCAGAGCTGAACTCCCAGGAGGAGGACCTTGCCGCTCGTGAAGAGGTGCTCGCCGCCACACTCCACGGCAAGGATGAGGAGGTCGAGAAGCTCGTCGCTGATGTCTACTACACAACCTTTCTTCTTGTAGACGTTGTTGGGCCTCCAAGTGCAGAGGTTTGTAGGACAGTAGCAAATTTCCCTCAAGTGGATGACCTAAGGTTTATCAATCCGTAGGAGGAGTAGGATGAAGATGGTCTCTCTCAAGCAACCCTGCAACCAAATAACAAAGAGTCTCTTGTGTCCCCAACACACCCAATACAATGCTAAATTGTATAGGTGCACTAGTTCGGCGAAGAGATGGTGATACAAGTGGTATATGGATGGTAGATAAAGGTTTTTGTAATCTGAAAATATAAAAACAGCAAGGTAACTAATGATAAAAGTGAGCACAAACGGTATTGCAATGCGTTGAAACAAGTCCTAGGGTTCATACTTTCACTAGTGCAAGTTCCCTCAACAATAATAACATAATTGGATCATATAACTATCCCTCAACATGCAACAAAGAGTCACTCCAAAGTCACTAATAGCGGAGAACAAACGAAGAGATTATTGTAGGGTACGAAACCACCTCAAAGTTATTCTTTCCAATCAATCCGTTGGGCTATTCCTATAAGTGTCACAAACAGCCCTAGAGTTCGTACTAGAATAACACCTTAAGACACAAGTCAACCAAAACCCTAATGTCACCTAGATACTCTAATGTCACCTCAAGTATCCGTGGGTATGATCATACGATATGCATCACACAATCTCAGATTCATCTATTTAACCAACACATAGAACCTCAAAGAGTGCCCCAAAGTTTCTACCAGAGAGTCAAGACGAAAACGTGTGCCAACGCCTATGCATAGGTTCATGGGCGGAACCCGCAAGTTGATCACCAAAACATACATCAAGTGAATCAATAGAATAACCCATTGTCACCACGATTATCCCACGCAAGACATACATCAAGTGTTCTCAAATCTTTAAAGACTCAATCAGATAAGATAATTTCAAAGGGAAAACTCAATCCATTACAAGAGAGTAGAGGGGGAGAAACATCATAAGATCCAACTATAATAGCAAAGCTCATGATACATCAAGATCGTACCACCTCAAGAACATGAGAGAGAGAGAGAGAGATCAAACACATAGCTATTGGTACATACCCTCAGCCCGGAGGGAGAACTACTCCCTCCTCGTCATGGAGAGCGTCGGGATGATGAAGATGGCCATCGGAGGGGGATTCCCCCTCTGACAGGGTGCCGGAACGGGTCTAGATTGGCTTTTGGTGGCCACGAAGGCTTCTGGCGGCGGAACTCCCGATCTATTCTGCTCCCCGAAATTTTTAGGGTATATGGGTATATATGGGAGGAAGAAGTACGTCGGTGGACCTCCGGACCGTCCACGAGGTAGGGGTGTGCCCCCCACCCTCGTGGGAAGCCCGGGACTCTCCTGGTCCAACTCTGATACTCCGTGGGCTTCTTATGGTCCAAAAATAAGTTGCGTGAAGTTTCAGGTCAATTGGACTCCGTTTGATTTTCCTTTTCTGCGATACTCTAAAACAAGGAAAAAACAGAAACTGGCACTGGGCTCTGGGTTAATAGGTTAGTCCCAAAAATCATATAAAAGTGCATAATAAAGCCCATAAACATCCAAAACAGATAATATAATAGCATGGAACAATCAAAAATTATAGATACGTTGGAGACGTACCAGTATCCCCAAGCTTAATTCCTGCTCATCCTCGAGTAGGTAAATGATAAAAACAGAATTTTTGATGTGGAATGGTACCTAACATATTTCTCTAAGTAATTCTCTTCATTTTGGCATGAATGTTCAGATCAATAATATTCAAGACAAAAGTTTAATATTGACGTAAAAATGATAATACTTCAAGCATACTAACTAAGCAATCATGTCTACTCAAAATAACATGGCCAAAGAAAGTTCATCCCTACAAAATCATATAGTTTGGTCATGCACCATTTTCGTCACACAAGAATGTTCTCATCATGCACAACCCCGATGACAAGCCAAGCAATTGTTTCATACTTTAGTAATCTCAAACTTTTTTCAACTTTCACGCAATACATGAGCGTGAGCCATGGATATTGCACTATGGGTGGAATAGAATATAATGAGGGGGTTATGTGGAGAAAACAAAAAGGAGAAAGTCTCACATCGACGCGGCTAATCAATGGGCTAGGGAGATGCCCATCAATTGATATCAATGTGAGTGAGTAGGGATTGCCATGCAACGGATGCACTAGAGCTATAAACGTATGAAAGCTCAACAAAAGAACTAAGTGGGTGTGCATCCAACTTTCTTGCTCACGAAGACCTAGGGCACTTGAGGAGGCCCATTGTTGGAATATACAAGCCAAGTTCTATAATGAAAAATTCCCACTAGTATATGAAAGTGACAAAACAAGAGACTCTCTATCATGAAGATCATGGTGCTACTTTGAAGCACAAGTGTGGAAAAAGGGTAGTAGCATTGTCCCTTTTATTTTTATTTCATTTTTTATTTGGCCTTTTTTTATTTGGCCTTTCTCTTTTTTTTCTTTTTTTTGCCCCTTTTTTGTCCTTTCTCTTTTTTTGGGACAATGCTCTATTAATGATGATCATCACACTTCTATTTATTTACAACTCAAAGATTACAACTCGATACTAGAACAAGATATGACTCTATATGAATGCCTCCGATGGTGCACCGGGATTGCGATGAATCAAGAGTGACATGTATGAAAAATTATGAATGGTGGCTTTGCCACAAATACGATGTCAACTACATGATCATGCAAAGCAATATGACAATGATGATGTGTATCATGGTGAACGGAACGGTGGAAAGTTGCATGGCAATATATCTCGAAATGGCTATGGAAATGCCGTAATAGGTAGGTATGCTGGCTGTTTTGAGGAAGATATAAGGAGGTTTATGTGTGAAAGAGCGTATCATATCACGGGGTTTGGATGCACCGGCGAAGTTTGCACCAACTCTCAATGTGAGAAAGGGCAATGCACGGTACCGAAGAGGCTAGCAATGATGGAAGGGTAAGAGTGCTTATAGTCCATGGACTCAACATTAGTCATAAAGAACTCACATACTTATTGCAAAAATCTACAAGTCATCAAAAACCAAGCATTACGCGCATGCTCCTAGGGGATAGATTCGTAGGAAAATACCATCGCTCGTCCCCGACCGTCACTCATAAGGAAGACAATCAAATAACACCTCATGTTTCAAATTTCTTACACAACGTTTACCATACGTGCATGCTACGGGACTTGCAAACTTCAACACAAGTATTTCTCAAATTCACAACTACTCAACTAGGACAACTTTAATATCACTATCTCCATATCTCAAAACAATCATCAAGCATCAAACTTCTCTTAGTATTCAATGCACTTATATGAAAGGTTTTATTATATCAAAAGCAAATTACCATGCTGTTCTAAAGGACTCTCAAAATAATATAAGTTAAGCATGAGAGATCAATTATTTCTATAGAATAAAACCACCACCGTGCTCTAAAAGATATAAGTGAAGCACTAGAGCAAATGACAAACTACTCCAAAGGATATAAGTGAAGATCAATGCGTAGTTGAATAATTATGCAACTATGTGAAGACTCTCTAACATTTAAGAATTTCAGATCTTGGTATTTTATTCAAACAGCAAGCAAAAAAATGACTCTCCAAGCAAAACACATATCATGTGGTGAATAAAAATATAGCTCCAAGTAAAGTTACCGATGAACGAAGACGAAAGAGGGGATGCCTTCCGGGGCATCCCCAAGCTTAGGCTCTTGGTTGTCCTTGAATATTGCCTTGGGGTTCCTTGGGAATCCCCAAGCTTAGGCTCTTGCCACTCCTTATTCCATAGTTCATCAAATCTTTACCCAAAACTTGAAAACTTCACAACACAAAACTTAAAGTAGAAAACTCGTGAGCTCCGTTAGCGAAAGAAAACAAAACACCACCTCAAGGTACTGTAATGAACTCATTATAAATTCATATTGGTGTAATATCGACTGTATTCCAACTCATCTATGGTTCATACCCTCCGATACTACTCATAGATTCATCAAAATAAGCAAACAACACAAAAAAACAGAATCTGTCAAAAACAGAACAGTCTATAGTAATCTGGATCAAACGTATACTTCTGTAACCCCAAAAATTCTAAAATAAATTGCTGGACCTGAGAAATTTATCTATTAATCATCTGCAAAAAGACTTAACTAAACACCACTCTCCAATAAAAAATGGCAGCAATTCTCGAGAGCGCTAAAGTTTCTGTTTTTTACAATAAGATCAACAAGACTTTCCCCAAGTCTTCCCAACGGTTCTACTTGGCACAAACACTAATTAAAACATAAAAACTCAATCATAACAGAGGCTAGATAAATTATTTATTACTAAACAGGAGAAAAAAGCAAGGAACAAAAATAAAGTTGGGTTGCCTCCCAACAAGCGCTATCGTTTAACACCCCTAGCTAGGCATGATGATTTCAATGATGCTCACATAAAAGATAAGAACTGCAACATAAAGAGAGCATCATGAAGAATATGACTAGCACATTTAAGTATAACCCACTTACTATGCATAGGGATTTTGTGAGCAAACAACTTGTGGGAACAAGAATCAACTTGCATAGGAAGGTAAAACAAGGATAACTTTAAAACTTTAAGCACATAGAGAGGAAACTTGATATTATTGCAACATGTAAAAGCATATGTTCCTCTCTCATAATAATTTTCAGTAGCATCATGAATGAATTCAACAATATAAACAGCACCTAAAGCATTCTTTTCATGATCTACAAGCATAGAAATTTTATTACTCTCCACATAAGCAAGATTCTTCTCATTCAGAATAGTGGGAGTATCATAACAAACTCGAATACTATAAATTGTTTCCACATTAAAAGAGTAATGTCCAGAAAAAGGGTAATCATAATCATGACAAGTTTTATAAATATAATCATCACTACTTTTTATAGCATATGCATCATCACAATAATTATCATAAGTAGCAACTTTGCTCTCATCATAATCGATTGAAACCTCTTCCAAGATAGTGGAATCATCACTAAATAAAGTCATGACCTCTCCAAATCCACTTTCATCAATATAATCATCATAAGTAGGAGGCATGCTATCATCATTATAAATTTGCATATCAAAACTTGGGAGACTAAAAATATAATCTTCATTAAACGTAGCATCCCCAAGCTTGGGACAAACATTAATTGCAGCAAATATATTCTCAAAAACATCATCTTCATCAAACATAGCATCCCCAAGCTTGGGCCTTTTCATATCATAAGCATAATCACTCTAATCATTAATAATATGGATAGCACCAATAGTATAGCAATTATCATATTCTTCCAAGCAAGTGCCAAAAAGTTTTTCAAGATCATAAGAAGTATCATTATCTTCCACAATTATATTTTCATGAGGCACAACAGTAATAGGAGCAGCATTATTTGGGAGAGATATCTTTTTACCTCTCTTCGTTTTTCTTTTCTTCTTCTTCACCACATCATGTGTGGGTTCAATCCTCTTTTCAGAGCTCCTTATTAATGAGATTGGTTGAATAGGAGGCTCCTCCTCGTTACCTGATTCATCATAAGAAATAATAGGATGGTATTGGGAAGTCTCTTCCCTTTCATTAGTATTATCTTCATCTTCTATTTGTTTTATTTTCTTTATGTAATTGGCAATATAAGGATTTTCAATGCAATTCACCGCAAAATACATATAAATTTCCTCTAAATCAAAATCAAGAAATTTATCGAGATGAAATTTTGGAATACCCTCAGTTATACATTTCATTTCTTCATAACCCAAAAGAAGACTAAGCTCTTTATGATGCTCAAGGGTAATCAAGTTATCACAATTTTTGGACACGACTTGATCATGAAACAAATAGCATTGGAGCTTTAAATGACCATGTTCATTGCAAAGTTCACAAGGATGGCGATAAATATTGAATCTTTTAGCACAAACATCTAGCCTTTATTGCAACAATTTAGTTTCTAAATGCTTATGCCTCTTGCAATATCTATTTTCCCTATTTGGTGTGTACTTGCAAACCCAATGCACTCCACAAAAATTGATATGTTTATAGGAAACATTTTCATCATAACTAGTGCAATCATCATTAGTACTATGGTTATTCAAGGAGTTCATACTAACAACATTGCAATCATGCTCATCATTCAAAGATTTAGTGCCAAACATTTTAATGCATTCTTCTTCTAACACTTTGGCACAATTTTCCTTTCCATCATACTCATGAAAGATATTAAAAATAAGATGCGTATGAGGAAAAATCAATTCCATTTTTTGTAGTAGTTTTCTTTTTTAAACTAAACTAGTGCTAAAACAAGAAACAAAAAGATTCGATTGCAAGATGCGTATGAGGTAAAATCAATACCTTCAAGTGCTAACCTCCCCGGCAACGGCGCCAGAAAAGAGCTTGATGTCTACTACACAACCTTTCTTCTTGTAGACGTTGTTGGGCCTCCAAGTGCAGAGGTTTGTAGGACAGTAGCAAATTTCCCTCAAGTGGATGACCTAAGGTTTATCAATTCGTAGGAGGCATAGGATGAAGATGGTCTATCTCAAGCAACCCTGCAACCAAATAACAAAGAGTCTCTTGTGTCCCCAACACACCCAATACAATGCTAAATTGTATAGGTGCACTAGTTCGGCGAAGAGATGGTGATACAAGTGGTATATGGATGGTAGATAAGGGTTTTTGTAATCTGAAAATATAAAAACTGCAAGGTAACTAATGATAAAAGTGAGCACAAACGGTATTGCAATGCGTTGAAACAAGGCCTAGGGTTCATAATTTCACTAGTGCAAGTTCCCTCAACAATAATAACATAATTGGATCATATAACTATCCCTCAACATGCAACAAAGAGTCACTCCAAAGTCACTAATAGCGGAGAACAAACGAACAGATTATTGTAGGGTACGAAACCACCTCAAAGTTATTCTTTCCAATCAATCCGTTGGGCTATTCCTATAAGTGTCACAAACAACCCTAGAGTTCATACTAGAATAACACCTTAAGACACAAATCAACCAAAACCCTAATGCACCTAGATACTCCAATGTCACCTCAAGTATCCGTGAGTATGATTATATGATATGCATCACACAATCTTAGATTCATTTATTTAACCAACACATAGAACCTCAAAGAGTGCCCCAAAGTTTCTACCGGAGAGTCAAGACGAAAACGTGTGCCAACCCCTATGCATAGGTTCATGGGCGGAACCCGCAAGTTGATCACCAAAACATACATCAAGTGAACCAATAGAATAACCCATTGTCATCATGGTTATCCCACGCAAGACATACATCAAGTGTCCTCAAATCCTTAAAGAATCAATCCGATAATATAACTTCAAAGGGAAAACTCAATCCATTACAAGAAAGTAGAGAGGGAGAAACATCATAAGATCCAACTGTAATAGCAAAGCTTGCGATACATCAAGATCGTACCACCTCAAGAACACGAGAGAGAGAGAGAGAGAGATCAAACACATAGCTACTGGCACATACCCTCAGCCTCGAGCGAGAACTACTCCCTCCTTGTCATGGAGAGCGCCGTGATGATGAAGATGGCCATCGGAGAGGGATTCCTCCTCCGGCAGGGTGCCGGAACGGGTCTAGATTGGCTTTCGGTGGCTACGGAGGCTTCTGGCGGCGGAACTCCCAATCTATTCTGCTCCCCGAAGTTTTTAGGGTATATGGGTATATATGGGAGGAAGAAGTACGTCAGTGGACCTCCGGGCTGTCCACGAGACAGGGGGACGCGCCCAGGGGGTGGGCACGCCCCCCACCCTCGTGGGCAGCCCGGGACTCTCCTGGTCCAACTCTGATACTCCGTGGGCTTCTTCTGGTCCAAAAAATAAGTTGCATGAAGTTTCAGGTCAATTGGACTCCATTTGATTTTCCTTTTCTGCGATACTCTAAAACAAGGGAAAACAGAAACTGGCACTGGGCTCTGGGTTAATAGGTTAGTCCCAAAAATCATATAAAAGTGCATAATAAAGCCCATAAACATCCAAAACAGATAATATATTAGCAAGGAACAATCAAAAATTATAGATACGTTGGAGACGCATCAGTCGCGCAGCGGACCCTGGAGCTGGAGCAGAGGCACAAGGAGGCACTCAACGCTCAAGCCCTAGTCCATGTCGGCAAGGTGGCAGAACTAGAGGTGGAGCGGGATGGGCTGAAGGAACGGGTCCTGAAGCTGACGGAGGAGAAGGATGTGGCCAACAGCGCTCTGGCGGAGGCGCATGCCATAGTCCTTGGCAAGGCCTAGCTGCTCTCCAAGGCCAACGACGCCATCAATGACCTGAAGCTGAAGCTAGAGGGCCTTGAGGGGACACTTTTGGAGGTCAGGGCCCGGGAAGAGACCCTGACCAAGGGCCTGGAGGAGGAGAGGCAGCTACAGAGGGATGATGTCGCCGAACACAAGGAGTACGCGGAGAGCATAAACCGTTGGGTCAGTCGTCTCGCTGACGTTGCCGGTAGGATCACCACGAAGCTGGTAGCCATGGGGATGCCAAATGTGAGGTACCTCCCGGAGCCGAACGTAAGTCCCAATGCCAGACTGACCCTGTTCTTCGAGGGCGTTCTTGGAGCCTTGGAGCAGCTCCGCTCCAACCGTGCAACTTATCTGGCGAACGAGTCCGGGAGGCTCTACCAGGGCGCACTGACCAAGACACCATGGTGGCGTTCTGGAACCCCTTCGTCAACTTTGCTAACGCGTTGGAGAGCTTGCCGGAGGAAGCAGACCTCACGGTGCTCAAGGAGCGTATCAAGCCCATCATCAACTGCGTCGATGGATTTGAGAGGGTGGAGGACCAGCGCCGGGACTAGGCACCCTGTTTCTCATTGCCGCTGCGAGTTCAAGACCAAGACAGTTTTATCTTAAGTTAGAACCGCAGCGATTATTTGATGTAATATACCTCTGCAGTACTTCAATATCATGCATGATATCTTCCCATTAGATCTTTCTTTGTATGTTTGCACCTTACGCTTGGTGAGATAAGGCTGCCGACGTGTAAACCCATGCCGTGGTGCTTTGATGATGGATCCTTGGCACCCTGCCAGGAGGGCGCTTGCTACCGGGCAAATCACCTTGCCGCTCCCGGGGCGGTCGCTTGAACTATCGAGCGGACTCAAAACAGGACAAGAGCGCGGCTAGTAGTGGGTAGGCCACCTTGCCGTTCTCAGTGCGGCCGCATAAACTGTCTAGCGGACTCGAGACAGAGACAAGGGCGTTGCCAATAGCGGAAGGGTCCCATTGCGTGCAGGTTTCCCATACAAGGAAAGAGATCTTTTGAGGAGGACAGGCTCATATAAATGAAATTAGCCAAAATTTTAGATGACTTAGCTTTTCGGGGCCATGTGGATGGCTGTCGAACTTGCGGACGGCACCAGAGGGCGGTCGATCGACGTCGCCTTCTCCCTTCGGGCCATCCCCATGAAAGAGTTGTCGCGTCGACTCCAAAACCAGATTTCCACAGCTTGCGCCCCCTACCTGGCGCGCCAAAGATGTCGGGGGAGATGACACCTAAGGGATCACGAGGAATCCCTTTTCTCTATGTTGGCGGGCGCGGGGTTGTGGAAAGAGCGGGATTGAGATATCAACGTGGGGGGGGGGGTTATCCAGGTTCGGGCCGCAAGTGATGTGTAATACCCTACTCCTGCTGGTTTCTGTTTATCTGGTGTTCTTGGACTAGCTACAAGGCGTGCAGGGTCCAAAAAATTTGAATCCTCTCTCAATATGCCACGGGCCTCCTTTTATAGTCAAAGGGGCTGCCACAGTGGCACAGATGAGGTGGAAAGGTATACAGTAATCGAGTCAATCTCCTGGCACCGTAGCACAAACGCATTTAATGCGTTGCCAACGTGCCCTACTTGCTTTATCGGGGACGGCTAGGAAGCTCGTCCCAGCTTTTGTCGCCTCGCCTGGCTTTGACGCGCGTCCGAGCTGATGAGGCGTGTAGTGTCATGTTGGCTGGCTGCTGAGTTGGTGCGGTGGCTAAATCTTCACAAAGATCTACATGCCACCACGCAGGTGCTTGCTGAGTTAGCCTAGAGGCCGCACGTCGCCACGCAGGCGCGTGCCTAGCTGGTGGGCTGGCAGCTGCATGGGAACGACGGTGGAGTCCTGGCAGACATGGGCATGCCTGTGGCCCCGCGGATGTTTTCGGCAAGAGGCTTCTCGGGGCCCCGACAAGGATCTTGCCGCGGCATCGTGGTCGTCCCTGGCAAGGGTATTGCCAGGGGTCTCGTGGGTATCCTTGGCAAGGATCTTGCCGAGGATCATCGTCTTCTGATTATCATCTAGTCTTGTGTGCTTTTTTGGTCTCCACAAAGATTTGCATGCCACCTTGGAGGTGCCTGCCGAGCCTCGGTTCCAAAGTGGTTGATGGTGTTGGAACTCTTGGGCTCATGGGGGGCGGCTCTACTGGTGTCGGGTAAGTTGCCCCAGCAAGGTTCTTGCCGGGGTTGCGGAGGTCGCCCCGGCAAGGGCCTTGCTGGGGGAGTCCACCTCGCCCCTCTGCTCTTCATGTTTCTAGCTTGGCATTGTTCTGGTTGTCTTGTGGCTTTGCTTGCTTTCTCTACCCTGCTAGGTGTGGCCGCAGGCGCGGCTCCAACTGCCCGCGCACAAGTAAAGGGGTACAAAATAGGACCCCTCCTTTTGTGCACTGACAGTAGGACGACAACCAGATGAAACAAGTCCCTTGGCTTGTCATCGCGAAGATGCGGCCTATATGGCGCATGGCGTCTTCGCACGTGTAGGGGTACAAATCTATCATGGCCAACATGCGCCAGCCTCTACTGTTAGTGCCTCTTGCATTGATGGCAATCCCTATGTCGAACACCGCAATGAGATAGTAATCGTCATAGCCGCATTGCTTTGTCGGCGGGTCCGCAATTGCTATCTTCTTCAATCTCATGTAGGCATCATCATACATATTCAAGCCCGACCAGTCCGAAAGGCCGATCCCAATGGTAGAGAAGGGGTCTACGGGAACGACCGCACTGCTGTGGATGTTGTGCAAAATGATGGTGGTATCCGGCCGGAGGTATGCAAGCCAATCTTTGTTGGCACCGACCCAGATGTATATATGAGACGGTGGGTAGCAGAGAAATTACGGGATGGAAATGGAATAACCAAGTACTACATGATCATACTCCATGACTGACCTACTCATCGGACAAAATCCGACTGCCTCTCAACGTCGGCAACTCTAGCGGAGTCAATGTGCAACCATGGCTAGAGAGCGTTAGACTGTTTGAAGGATTGTCCCATAGAAGAACCTTCTCCTCGAGGACGCATGGAAGACCAACAAGCACGGCCTTTTCCCAAGCCTATTTAAGCACCGTCTTGAAAAAGTTGGTGCAGGAAGAACCGAGTCTTGCACTGGTGAGGACGTTGGAGCAGCGACGAACTGCCTTCTCTTCGGGGGGAGGGGAACTGGTGAGGAGGAGATAACAGCATAGTAACCGCAGGGCCTCATCCCTTCCAACTGTAGCTCGTCGATCGTTCCTTAGCGAAGGGGTGAGGCTATTATTTACTACATACTTGTACTGTAGCAGTACTAGTACTACTTTCTCAACTCGTAGTTCGATGTACTGTACTTCTAGTATAGTGCACCAGTTTTGAACTCTTGAATCTCAGGCCCAAGGAGCTACAGTATGAAGTGGAGGGTAGTACTATTCTCTAGAACCATCGCTGTACTATCAATGTAGGGAAAGTACACCTGCGTAGTCGGTACTCTCAGTGCTCTATTCAAGCGCGTAGCTAGCCTACTCAGCCGCTCCTCTCACGAACACACTAGCAGCTTGTTTATCAACGATGGTTACTGTGGGGGCAGAACATTTGAGTTATTTGATACAGCAAGACTAGGCTTTTCGCTTCCATTTGTGGAGGAGTAATGGATCTCGTCGAACTTTGTTAGGAGTTCCTTCTTTATGAATGAGATGAGGCAAAGCTTTTGCCTCTATTTCAAAACAAAAAAATCATGTCAAGAGGAATTTCTTTTATAGAGCCGATTATGGAGTGAAGTCCATGCGTGCAACACCACAAGCTACAGAGTAGTAGAGTACAAGCACTTTACGTACAGAGCCATATTGCACAGTTCCCAATGCCACGTCAGGCTTTTTCGGCTCCTCGAGCTTAATTGGGAGGCGCTAGTTTGAATATGCTAGTACTAGCTGATGAGGAAGCTGCAAGCGAGGTGCGGCTAGGGAGAGCACGCGAGCCACGAGATGATGGGAAGGAAAACCCATTCACGTGGCTGGACTATCCAGTGCACCCAGATTATGGTGTGACACGTCCGTTAGACTTCAAAACTCAAACTACCTCATTTTTGTGGAGTACTATTTAAAAAAAGGCCGCCGTGCATTCAGCCGGGATTGAACCCACAAAATGAGGTATACACTCCTGCGACCACTAGTAGTACTCGTTGGAGTACAACGCAACCTAGAATTGCCTTTTGTCGCTAGTAGTACATTGTTCCTTACAAGAAACCACTAATAATGCTAAGAAACCACTAATGATGCCAAGAAACTACTGCCACTTGCACTACAAAAAAAATAAACTTCCATCATGATACGTGTTTGTCACAGTAGGTCACGTTTTCTTTCATAGTTTGATGTATGAACATGGTTAATAGACATATGTAGTATGTATCAAAAACAGGAAGGCATGTCATTATCAAAGGTATAATGTGTAAAGTAAGCAGATGCAATTTAACCAAATTGGCAGCAATACAAGCTAGACAACATATGCAACATGCAACCACATTTGACAGCGCGAAGTTAAAGCAAGCACCTGGGATGGTTGTGTGTGGCAATTGAGATCATCAACTGCAGAGCTACGTTTACTGTCTCCAACTGCTGACAATTCACCCTTTAGAGCGCTGAAACCCTTAGTGCTTATCTTCGAATTACACTGGAGCGACTTCTGTCTTTTCTTTTCTGCATTCATCAACACTGCGTCAGAGTCTGATATACCCATACATAAAAAAACAATAGTATGAGTATGCGCGAAGTGTGTGCACAATTAGTACAGTGTAAAGGTAGCAGATAGCAGGTCGGTGAGAAATAAATGACGGGAGACATATGATAGCTCTACAACATGCATGGCACACTAAATTACTACAGGGTTCTATGAAAATAACAGTTGACTGAAAACAAATAGGTCAGTCCATTTTTTCTGCACCGTCTGATGTACAAAGAACGGGCAGATCACCTTCATCTACCTCCAGCCAGCCAGTGTTAACGATCTTCCTCGAAACGCCAGTGACCACCGGCCCAGTCCCCTGCCTGCACCCTCCCCTCGACCTCACCACACTGCCGTGCTTGGCACCGCCCCTGGGCCATCCATCCAAGCCCCGCCGACCTCCAGATCGGGCGCAAGTAGCTCCTGCGCCCCACACCCCTATGATAGACACCAATGCGCCGCTTCCTCGGCTAACAGGCGGACTAGGTGCTCCACGCGCCTAAGCGGGTGCTGCTTCTTTTAATTGCGGTTCGACCAACCCTGAAATGAAATCCAGGTGGGCTACTGACCTCTAGCAAAGGTGAAATAGTGAAGGGAGGAAACCTTGTGCATTTAGTATCATGAAGAAGATGCAGTAAGAAGCGCTCCACTAGTTTCTTTTGTGGGATGAATACGGTGTGAGCAGAGACGTAAGGTTTGCACGAATAAGGGAAGATGAGTACCTCTTTCTGCTGGCAGTGTTGTGTCCTCCTTCTGTTTTTCCAACGATCTTCTTGTGGTTCACTGGAAACGAGAAGTTGTGGAGGACGGTGGAGCCTTGGACGAACCCATGGCCAAGTTGTTGAGTGTGGTGTGGTGGCCGTCTGTCGGTGACGGGGAACTAGATCCAAGGCGGCGAACGACGGTGTAGTGGGAACAACTCCCGTGCGGTGGACGGTTGCGACAGTGGAGCAGCAGTAGTGAGGCACAGGAAGGCGTGGTCGGAGTGGTTCTGGTACAGCGCACGTCGGTGTCGGTGTCGTGGAGGCAGCTCTACCTCGGCTTCAGCTGCTAAGTCCTTGAGGGCGTTGCGGTTGCGGTTGCGGTTGCGTTGGACGACGATGTCGGGGTACCGGCTCCGGCGTGATGGAGGAGGGCGGCGGTGCATTGGGCGCTATGGGGTGGAGGATGGAGGAGGCTGGGATTTCGCGGCTGGTGTAGAGGGCGTTTTGGCGCCCACGGAGTATAAATGGGGAAACAGAGGGAGGCGGGGAACTAAGGGGGAACAATGTTTCAGTTTGGGGCGCGCTTGTTTGAAATTTGGGGAAAGTTACAAACTTTGCCCCATCTAAAATTTTGGACATATTGCGGGTTGGGGATAGGATAGTAATCTCAGGTGTCCCAAATGTGGGCGGGATAGATTTCGGCCGAGCGCATGGGTGTTTAGGCTCCCACGGCGTATGGATGCTTCTCGGAGGCGGTTGAGACTGGAGTCTTGGTGAAGTTACAAATCTACCCCGGTTTAGACCTTTGGACATCGAGCCGATAGGCTACACGAGCCAGAGTCAGGACAGTAATTTCCTACCACCAAACATTAGTCTCGAGCGGTTTCGAGTGACCAGAGGCCTATTTGGCGCTTCTTCAATATTTGGGAGCAGAAGCATTAACGTTTTCGGTTCTCTTGAATTGAACTTTCAGGGTTTGTCAAACTTCACAAATCTTTACTCTTGAAAATCCGAAAGCACGATTATTTTGGAATGGAGGGGGTACATTTGAATATACATTGTACACGAGTATATATTAAAAAATATGCAACTTACCTCAGTGTAACACCCCGTATGTAACCTTGCCATATTTGTACTCTAACTCTTGCCATTTTCGGCACTAAGTTATGATATTTCCTCGTTGTCGGGTTTTTGTCTTTGTGTGCTTTTGTCTTTGTCATGCATCTCATATCATGTCATCATGTGCATCGCATTTCTATACGTGTTCGTCTCATGCATCTGAGCATTTTCCCCGTTGTCCGTTTTGCATTCCGGCGCTCCTATGTCCTCCGGTGTCCCTTTCTACCTCTTTTCGTGTGCGGGTATTAAACGTTTTTGGATTGGACCGAAACTTTCCAAGCGGCCTTGGTTCTACAGTAGACCGCCTATCAAGTTTCGTGCCATTTGGACTTCGTTTGATACTCCAAGGGTTAACCGAGGGACCGAAAAGGCTTCATGTGTGTTGCAGCCCAACACCCCTCCAAAGTGGCCCAAAACCCACCTAAACCCCCTCCATCATCTAGGTCATTCGATCACGATCGCGTGGCCGAAAACCATGCTCAATTTGGAGCCTCCTAGCTCCCTCTACCTATATATAGGTCCTCCCATTCAAAATCCGGACGAAACCCTAGACCCCTCCCTCTCCTCGCGCCGCCGGACAAAACCCGGCCAGCCGGACATGTCCGCCCGCTCCGCCGGACGAACCAGCACGCGCCACGTGTCCCGGGTGGGCACCACATCGCCGCCGACCGCGCGGGCCCGCCGAACCCGTGGCTGGCCCCCGCGGCCCATCGCGCCCGC
>NC_041384.1:466579513-466585291 GCF_002162155.2 Triticum dicoccoides
CCACCTCGTCGCCGGCGACGCCCCCGTGCCGTGGCTCGCCTTCGCCCGCGCCGCCCGAGGCCGGTGCCGCCTCCGCCGCCAAGTCCGCTGCCTCGCCGCCCTCCTCGTCGACCGCGCCGAGCCCGACGAGCTTCTCCGGCGACCTCGACGATTCCGGCCATCATTGGGTTTCGCAGCGCTACAGTAACCTCGATCCGATCTGGATCTGGGAACCCTAGTTCTCGGGTTGACTTTTTGCCCTGAGTTTCAATATTTTTTGCATTCTTCATCAGGCCATATCTCCGTAACCGTGGCTCCGTTTTGGGCGTGTAGCTTATCGAAATGTTCGTCTCGACGAGTACTTCATTTCATCTCAGTGCATCATGTTCATTTGAGATCCTTATCAGGATTTGGACTTTTGTCATTTTTGCCATGATTAGTGTGTGCCTCCTATGAACTTGAGCCCTACATGAGTTTTGAAGTATGCCATGCCATCTTTACATGGGTGTATGCCATGTATTTTTGTGATCTCTGTGGTGACTAGCACAAGCATGCAAAGTAGCCCTCATAATGCTGTTGATTTCAGGGACTTAGAAATATTCTAAGTCTTTGTCCTGTTAATAATTTTTATGCCATGTATTCATGTTGCTACAGAGTGATCCATGCCTCTTTTGAGCATTATCAGTAAGGTTGTTTTGTAGATATTGTGGTACTCTATCCATCCATATCTTTGTTTGCAATTATGGAGCACCCTAGCTTGGCTCAATCAAGCTCTACTTTTGCTATAAAATGTTCCTGGTAGATTGTTTACATGTTATTCAATTTTGCCGAGCTTGTTGTAGTTGATCTATGCATGCTATGATGTTGTTCTTGCCATGTTTAGCTTCTATGCCATGTATACTTGCTGGGTGTATGCTTAGTTTGTCATGCAATGCCTTGTGGTGAGTGCATCGAGCTCGTAAACATGCCTACTTAATATCTGTTTTGCCATGTTCCAGTTTTCTACTAAGTCTGAATCTGTTAACGATAATTGCTATGTTCACATGGTTGCCATTGTATTTTCTGATCCCTTTTGGCTTATGGTCAGTAAGGGACTTTTGTTATTTGCTTCGAGTAGCTTCATGCCGTGCCTTTTTTTCCATGATATGTTCCTGTAGCATGTTGTTATCGTGCTCTAAACATTGCTTCCTGATGTTAAATTCCTGACATGTTATTTTCACTAAGTCTGTAACTTGATATCTTTTGCACTTTTGCCATGCTTGTTTGAACCTGCTATTGAGTGAATTAGCCGTAGCTCAGTGTTCATCTTTTGTCAAGCATCTTGAGTGGAACCCTGCCATGTGTTTTGTTGTTATGTTAGAGTGCAGTAGCTTGTTGTTCTTGATGCATTTAGATGCCTTCGTGTTGTTAATCGCAGATCGGTACCATATTTGTTTTGCTTGCCATTTGCGAGGATCGAGGAGCCCGTTGAGCACGCTTACGAGGATCAAGCTAACGTCAACTTGGAGAACTTTGCAGGCAAGATGACCATACCCTCAAAATCACTTCTATCTTTGCTTGCTAGATGCTCGCTCTTTTGATATGCCTATGCTACGATACCTACCATTTGCTTATCATGCCTCCCATATTGCCATGTCAAACCTCTAACCCACCTTGTCCTAGCAAACCGTTGTTTGGCTATGTTACCGCTTTGCTTAGGCCCTCTTATAGCGTTGCTAGTTGCAGGTGAAGATTGGAGTTTGTTCCTTGTTGGAACATGTTTATTTTTGGGATATCATTATTATATCTTGTCTATTTCAATGCAACTATACACTTGGTAAAGGGTGGAAGGCTTGGCCTTATGCCTGGTGTTTTGTTCCACTCGTGCCGCCCTAGTTTCCGTCATACAGGTGTTATGTTCCTTGATTTTGCGTTCCTTACATGGTTGGGTTATAATGGGAACCCCTTGACAGTTCGCCTTGAATAAAACTCCTCCAGCAATGCCCAACATTGGTTTTACCATTTGCCACCTAGCCTCTTTTTCCCTTGGGTTCCGCGGACTCAAGGGTCATCTTTATTTTAAACCCCCGGGCCAGTGCTCCTCTGAGTGTTGGTCCAACCTGTCAGCCGCCGGTGGCCACCAGGGGCAACTCTGGGCTGGCCTACCAGAAGTTTGGACAATCTGGTGTGCCCTGAGAACAAGATATGTGCAGCTCCTATCGGGATTTGTCGGCACATTCGGGTGGCTTTGCTGATTTAGTTTTACCATTGTCGAGATGTCTTGTAACCGGGATTCCGAGTCTGATCGGATTGTCTTGGGAGAAGGAATATCCTTCGTTGACCGTGAGAGCTTGTGATGGGCTAAGTTGGGACTCCCTGCAGGGATATGATCTTTCGAAAGTCGTGCCCGCGGTTATGGGCAGATGGGAATTTGTTAATGTCTGGTTGTAGATAACCTGAAACTTAACTTAATTAAAATGACTCTACAGAGTGTGTCGCCGTGATGGTCTCTTTTCGGCGGAGTCCGGGAAGAGAACACGGTCTCGTGTTATGCTTGAACGTAGGTTGTTCTAGGATCACTTCTTGATCATAGTTTGTCGCTCGTGCCTTTGCCTTCTCTTCTCGCTCTCTTTTGCGTATGTTAGCCACCATATATGCTAGTGCTTGCTGCAGCTCCACCTCATACCTTTTAACCTACCTATAAGCTTAAATAGTCTTGATCGCAAGGGTGTGAGATTGTTGAGTCCCCGTGACTCACAGATTCCTTCCAAAACCAAATGCAGGGACCGATGATACCATTCCAGGAGATTCAACTGAGCTCAAGTGGGAGTTCGATGAGGACTCAGGAGGATACTATGTTTCCTTTCCAGACGATCAGTAGTGGTGCCCAGTTGGGGCGATCGGGGACACTGTTGCATTTGGGGTTATCTTTATTTTGGGTTCCGTAGTCGGACCTTGAGTGTATCTGGATGAATGTAATGATATTTATATTATTGTGTGACGTGGCGATTGTAAGCCAACTATGTACCTCTTTTCCTTATTCATTACATGGGTTGTTGTGAAGATTACCTCATTTGAGACATTGCTTACAATGCGGTTATGCCTCTAAGTCGTGCTTCGACACGTGGGAGATATAGCCGCATCGTGGGCATTACACTTAGTTCATGCATGGTTCCAGATATAATCTCCTTGGTTGCAAAAAAAATTAGACATGCGTATGAATATATATAGCATGTTCAAATGCACAACAAAGATTGATGCCCCCTTTTACATCTGATTTACAAATGCCATTATCTCGGGTTCAAATAGATGAATGCACTTCCTATGAATTTGAATCTTCGAAACCCCCTTTATGTTGAATTCGACATGTATTCTATTTCGTAGCTAGCAATTTGGAATGTATCCATGCAAGTGATAAATGTATAAAGTGCTTCACACTAACAATGTGGAGTGCACTAATTAATGTTTATATATGAATTGCAAAAGCATCCATTGCCTGTATTTCAAACCGCTCTCACTCTATGGACCGATAATGTGAAATAAACACATGCACATGCTAGAATTCAATAGAGTATGGGTGTCTGATAGACCGATTTTCGTCTACACGCAATTTACAAAATTCATGATCTCATCCAAAAATAATAATGCCATTTATATTTTAATTTAATTTGTAGAACTGCCTTTTACACGTAGATGCACTATGCCTCGGCCCGTTCTCACAAACGTGCTATATATCTCTCTATCTACCGCATAAGTGCACACACTTTATATGCATCGGCATTTCTCTTTCACACATGCTCACAATCTCTCTCGGGGTGTCGGGGAGTCTCACGCACATGCTCTCTCTGTATCTCTCTCTTTGTGACTACTATGTACCACTCCTTTCACTAATCTCAGTTGGAAAACACCATTTCTCTCACATGCATATATACACACGCACGGTCTCTACTAGCCCTCTATACGCACATATATGTGCCTACATGTCTCCCGCATGCACATTATCTTTAGTCCTCTCTCGCACACATTGCCCCCCAGACACACCTCTCTCTTAGTAGTTGGCAGATATGATTCCATCATATCATTCGGTAGGATATCCCTGACTGTTAGGCTGGATGGTAATACAAGGCGGAGTTTTACCCTAGTTCGGACCCTTGCAGTTGAGGAAATAGCCTACTCCTGGTATTGTATATTAGTGATAGGGGTGTGTACAAAGTACACGTGAATACCAGGCATTGTGCGTGTGTGTATACTATCGACGAACTAGCCCCCAAGTTTCCATAACATACTTGGGGCCTAGGGTTACAAATCATATATAGTCAGCTTATCACCAGTGGGGATAGAGTCCTCCGCGACTCTTGTAGCTAGCTTCGTGTTGTACGCCGAGTCCTCTGCATGGGTCTTCGTATAACGCGTCTCGGTCCAACCTATGTGGCGCAGGATGGAACCGACCCATGAGTCCTCATGTTGACCCACTACAACTAGAAATGATGTGCCCACCACACCACACATGCAATCGGCCATTAAGAAAATAAGCATATACAGTAGTACAATGTTATACGTGAAAGTTAATTGCAGGGTGCATCCAAAAATATTTGTTTTGCATTGTGAATGTTTATATATTCTCCTTAAATATTAGTCACGGGAAAGAGAAACAAAGGGCATATCTCTCCTTGTCTCCACCGGACACCCCCTCTTTCTACACCACTTTCACGTACGCACACAAACTATCTCTCAGCCCTCTAAAAGTATGCATGCCCACGACACATTCACGTGTGACGGTCACTGTATTTCAAGCTAAAGCACTATACGGTCACTGGACTTCAGAATATGCTCATTATGGTCACCGTATACATTCTCGTGGTGATCATACAGTATCTAGCTCACAATGTGTCTCCGTATTTTCTTGATGACACTGACGGACTTTGCATTTGATGCGTGCTCCGTATTTTGTTGACAACACTTACGGTCATTGTATTTGAAGCGAAAGCACAATATCGTCACTGGACTTCAGAATAAGGTCATCACGGTCACCACATACGTTTTGTCGTGCTAACCAACATGTGGTTGGATGGTTAAGAGGACAGTGGTTTCTCAAGCCCACCAGGGTTAAAGTCCCAGTGCTCGCATTTATCCTGGGTTAATTTCAGTATTTTCTGACAATATGCGTTCAGTGGGAGGAAAACGTTCCACTCGACTACGAGGCACCTATGGTGACTTCGTAAAATCTCAAGATCATATGTTGGCTCACTCTCTCGAAGGTGCTCATAGGGGTAGGGTCTGCGTGTGTGTGCTTATAGCAGTGAGTGCTTGTGTGTATATATGAGCCCTTGCGTCTGTACCATGTTCAAAAATACATGTCATGATTACACGGTCACTGGCTCACCCGTACAACTCCGTATTTTGTTGATGACACAATCAATTGACCAGTCAAATGTTCCACGTGGCGCAACTAGTGTTGCACCATCGGGGCGCGTAACCGTGGGGCCCACCTATCAGCCCGTATATGAAAGAAAGAAATGGTAGTTTGAGTCTGTACTGTGTTAATAAAATACATTTTAGGGTGATCATACGGTCACTGGCTCACCATATAGCTCCGTAATTTGTTGATGACACTATCAATTGACCAGCCAAACGGTCCGCATTTAGCAGCGCACATTACCATAGGGCCCACCTGTCATCGCGTATATGAAGGACAGAAATGGTAATAAATTAGTGGTCGGTGGGTACTCGAAGTCGTGAGACCTCTGGTTGGCAGTCGCCGGCGGTGGGGGCGCGTTGATTGGGCGGTGGGGTGGGGATCGCAGGAGAAAAAGCTCGACG
>NC_041384.1:466585609-466605395 GCF_002162155.2 Triticum dicoccoides
GGGCGGTGGGGCGGCGCGGGCCAGACGCAGGCGCCGGGGGGCGGTGGTGGCTGGCGGCTCATGGGGGTGGAGTTTGATGATAAAGTGCATGCCCTTGATTTCGTATCCAACGGCTAGAATATCTAATGACCAGAGATGAAAAAGTCAGTCGACTGACGTGTAGCCTCACCCCGCACGTACACATGCACGCACGCAAGACACGCACGCATGCAGGCGTGCAACACTGACACGTACACATAACGAACACACGCACACATGCAGGCGTGCAACATTGACACATACACATAACGAACACACGCACACATGCAGGCATGCAACACTGACACGTAGACATGCACTCATGAACACACGCACGTATGCACACATGCATGCTACACCGAAACGTACCCTTGCCGCACGCAACAGTCGCACGCCTGCATGCACCCGCACACGACGCAAGACACACGCTCAACCTATACATGCATGCACCCTTTGTTAACGACATGGATTGTTATGGGTATTAATCAATCTTATCTGTGATAAGCAGAACATTGATGTTTGTAGCGGTCTTTATGAATCACAACGTATCGAACGGGCTATCAACATAGTAGCCTTATCTACATGAAAAGGATGACGTCACACTCAATGAACAATCATCGGTTTATGAAATGCCCGCTTCTGACCGCCCTGGCCCACCAAAGGTTCCCCTGTTGTGCACTGCCTGCGTTGGGTCACTGACATGCAGGCCATGTACCCAAAGAGCCCACACGTTAGTGGAAGAACTGCGCGGTGTCCTACGTCAGAGTCGAGGGCGCCACTCGCTGCACGCCCGGCTGAACACGCCTCCTTGCAGCATCCAAACGCCTCCAGGAAACTCGCCTGTGTGGAAGCCAATAAACCCACTCTGGACACACGTCCGTTCATGACCGGGCCGACATTAAACGCAGCGCTGGCCGAGCTCCTCCCTTCCGCCGTTTGTTTAATCTCCTATTTAAACGAGGCCAAACGCCGGCCAAGAATCGCACACCTCCGCCGCTCCCCTATCTCCCCCTTCACCATTTTGTCCACTCTTACAATGGCTTGCGAAGAGTAGTTATTCCGCACAAGCCATTTGTCTAGGTTTGTATCTCTCACACACACCCACGTAGGTGGGGGACGTGCACGAAGAGAAGAGGTGCACGCACGACGCACGTACTCCCGTCTCTTTCCCAACCACACCCGCGCGGGTACACGGTGGATCTCATTTCTGTACAAAAAGGCAGCCCACGTGGTAATTTGACTGTGTACTGGTTGTCCACTTGGTGGAGGGAAGATCGTCTACCACGGGTGAACAAACAAATTGCGACTTGACGTGTTATGTTAAAAAAAGAGGCAAATCATGTGGGGCCTACCTTAGAGGCAAGGCTCTATACACTGGAGTACTTTTGATGTGTCCTGTCAACTCGCAGAACAAGGAGAAGCTTGCTTAGTACGCCGTATCCCCCGCCCACGGGCGTGGTGGCTCGCAGGATGAGGTGAAGCTTGCTTACTAGTAGTAGTATTGTATGCCTTACGCCCGCTCCCTCGCCCACGCGCGAGGTGGCTCGCAAGATGAGGAGAAAATTTTACTATTCCCTCTATTTACTCCTCGTCCCTACTACCTTGGTTACAGAGATTATCATATTCTTTGGAATATATATGTCCTTTAGTACTCCCTCCATTTACTTATACAAGACCACTATGAAAAATACATTTTGCATCTATACAAGGCCACAAATAGTAATCGAGACAAAAGTTAGTACTCCCTCCTTTCCAGTTTATGGCTCAATTTCAAAATCTCTCCAACCAAGGTAGACGGTGAGTGGTCGAATTAATTTTGTACTCCTAGTTTGCAAAAGTAATTAGTACGCTCGTTTTTCTCAAGAAGTTATGTTTACCGAGTGTCGGTGTCAAAACCGGCGGATCTCAGGTAGGGGGTCCCGAACTGTGCGTCTAAGGCGGATGGTAATAGGAAGTAGGGGATACGATGTTTTACCCAGGTTCGGGCCCTCTTGATGGACATAAAACCCTATGTATTGCTTGATTTATTCTTGATGATATGAGTAGTACAAGAGTTGATCTACCACGAGATCGGAGAGGCTAAACCCTAGAAGCTAGCCTATGGTATGATTGTATGTTGTCCTACGGACTAAAACCCTCTGGTTTATATAGACATCGGAGAGGGTTAGGGTTACACAAGGCCGGTTACAAAGGAGGAGATATCCATATCTGTATTGCCTATCTTGCCTTCCACGCCAAGTAGAGTCCCATCCGGACACGGGACAGAGTCTTCAATCTTGTTTCTTCATAGTCCAACAGTCCGACCGCAGGATATAGTCCAGTTGTCCGGGGACCCCCTAATCCAGGACTCCCTCAGTAGCCCCTGAACCAGGTTTCAATGACGATGAGTCCGGCACGCAGTGTTCTCTTCGGCATTGCAAGGCGGGTTCCTCCTCCGAATACACCACGGAAGAATTTGAATACAAGGATAGTGTCCGACCCTGCAACATAAGTTCCACATACCACCGTAGAGAGAATAATATTTCCATGAATCTAATCTGCTGACACGTTTTGGCAACATGACATCACGCCATGGCTTGGTGATTACTCGAACCGTTTCTCTTTAACCAGCCATGCACATAACGCGAGGCGGTTTCTTGACACGTCTTGTCAAAGCAGAGATCATGTTCCCCTTATTACGGGATCCTCATCAATACGGACGTGGGTAACCCAACCGTGCTTAGGACTCCTAGATTTTAGGCAAGTCCCAAACGTCCATGAGGAGGACGCTTGATATTCACCCTCTTTATAAAGGGACAAGGCTTTTACTTTTTTCCCTCCCGTGCTCAATTGAATCCTTCCCCCGCCTCGAGTTCTAACACCCAAAGCCCAGGTCAGGTGCTTCGGACCTTCAATCATGTCCGGATCCAGCCTTCAGGGCCAGTGGATGCCTTCCTCCATCACGGAGGAGGACATCAAGAAGTTGAGGGAGGCCAGATACCTGACCGCCAAAATTCCGCATAGGCTGCCCACTCGAGGGCAGGTCATCCCTACTCCTGAACCCAACGAGAGTGTTGTGTTCGTCTCCCACTTCCTTCGAGGACTAAGCCTCACTCTGGATCCCTTTGTTAGGGGTCTTATGTTCTATTATGGGCTGGATTTTCACGATCTAGCCCCGGATTCCCTCCTTCACATCTCGTCATTCATTGTCGTTTGTGAGGCCTTCCTCCGCATTACCCCTCACTTCGGCCTGTGGCTCAAGACCTTTGATGTGAAGCCGAAGATGGTCGAGGGGCAGCATGCAGCGTGCGGAGGTGCTCTAATAAGCAATATTGCCGGCACTCCATGGCCGAAGGGTTCCTTTCCAGAGGTGTCCATATTGTGGCGGCGGGAGTGGTTTTACGTCACAGCTCATCGAAGTGCCAAGTGGGTGGCTGCCCCCACTTTTTGCTCGGGCCCTGCACCACAACTGATGTCATGGATTAGCAGGGAGCTGAGTTGGGGTCCAGCCAAGGACGTGCCTATACTGCAGAGCCGCATCCAAGATCTCTTCGAAGGAGATTTCAGTCCGGTTATGGTAGTGCAAGTTATGCTGGTTTGTCGAGTCCAGCCTTGCAAACGCCGGCCCCTTCGCATGTGGGAATTCAACTCGGAAGGACCGCGCACTATTTAGAATTTCCTCGGCCTGACGCATGAGGAGATGTACAAATCATTCTTCGCACCCCAAATAGAGTGTCTGGACACTACCGAGGACGTGGGACTGAGCGGCAACTGCACCGCGGCCCAAGTAAGTAATCCCTTAGCCGAACACATTGTCTTTTTATTTGTCATGACAACATTCTGAAGAATCGCTCTTTGACCAGGTCAGGATAACAAAGGCGAAGATGATCCGTTGTTCGGCCCCTCTTCCTGAAGGCTTGGACAATCCGATGCTGGAAAAGATACTCGACCAGCACCTCGCCCGGTGCCCTCAAAGGAAGATGAAGGGGGAATAAAGAGGGCAAAAGAGGGCCTCCACCGCTACCTATTCCAACCAAGGGAATGAGCGCCTCCATGAGGGAGGATAACCAAGGGGAAGAATCTGACGTTCTCTCGCCCCAGGGAAGGAAGAGGACTACCTCTGAAGATCCGGAAACCAAGGTTTCCAAACGGGAGAAGAAAACTCCACTAGAGGGTCCTGCCTCGGAGGGTGCTCTTGCCGCACAAAGTCCGTGCGGGGATCAGCCCTCTAACGAGATGTAAGTAATCAAAAAGTACTTAATAGTGAAGATATATTACCTTACCTCTGAGGAAAATAACCGAAACATTTATCTTGCAATTCGGATCTTAGCCCTTCTTAGCAGAGCTCGTCTTCGGGGGATCTTCTTCCGGAGATGATGGAGAGCAAAACGCCTCCCCCGGACTCCCCCGCTCAAGAAGCGGGCGACCTTGAAGTGTCGTCACGGAGGGTTTCTCCTGATCCGGCAAGGCCAGAAGGTAATCCTATGGCCACCCGAAGTCCCCAGTATCCGACTCCTGAAGAGAGCAATCAAAAGAGTCCGGCACCATCTGGTATGCGGTCGGACGTACTGAAGGATCTGCTAGAGCGAGCAACTATCTCAGAAGAACACCGAACATTGATGGGTACGGTGATTGAAAGGATTTTGTCCGCCGAAAGCAGGTTGCATGAAGCCTTTATGAGCCTACTGACGGGTTTTGAGGTACGTGAAATGATATACATTTGTGATAGTACCGCACATTTTTAGGTGTGCCCTGTGTAGATAGTAGCCCTTGAGACTCTGGTAGTCGTCGAGGACGGCGGCAAACAGAGGATCGTAGTCCCAGGTAATAACCAGACCACCTTTATGTGCAGGTGGTTGAAGCTCCGGTGGCTAGCCGGACTGATGGGTTTGCCGAACTAAAGTGGCAACTGGATGCGGCAGATGCCGACATCGAGCTTGTTAACAAGCGGCTCGATGAGGCACAGGGTAGGTGATTTTTCTGGTGAATGGCACATGGTAAGAGCAGCGTGATGCCAGTATCTTTGAGATGTTGTGACTGCAGATGGAGCTGCCACCATGGAGACCCTTCGGGCGGAGCTTGCCCGAGCCAAGGAGCAAGCAAGGAGTAGTAATGCGGCCGCTTTGAAGGCGGCCAAAGAGTTAAGAGCCGAGAAGGCCTCACATAGCGAGACCAAAGAAAAAATGGCCAAGATGTCTGTAAAGTTGAAAGATACTACCGACCGCTGCCAGCTTCTTGAAGAAGAAAACCGGGCGAAGGCGACGGACCTGGAAAAGGCCACGATGGCGACAAAAGACACCCGCTCTGCAATGAGAGCGAAGAAGGAGGAACTGCGTGAAGCCGGGGATATTGTGGCTGGGAAGCCCTTTATGCTGCGGAGGAAGTTTGGAGATCCTCGGTATGCCCCTCTTGATTGGCTGTGGAGTTCGGCAGACGCATATCTGGACTTGGCGGCGAGCGCTGTCGATGCGGCCGAATACTTCCGAGATCAAACAGATCGTGAAGTGGACAAGCTATTCTGGTCGCAATTTAACGTTCCAGAGCGTCCGCTTCCATTGAATGATCAGCTTGCTGAATGGGCCGAGCTCAATAGATTGTCCGGACTCGTCATGAGGTCTGTGGTGGATCATCTGTGGCCGGAAAGGCCAAAGCCGAACATCTATTTTAGCTTGGTGTAGCAGTTCCTTGGTGCGGTGTCGCGCATTAATGCGATGACGAGGTCGGCGTGCATAGAAGGCTCGCGGATGGCCCTTGCCCGTGTCAAAACATACTGGGCGGAGATGGATGCCACCACTGTTGCGGCGCAGGGTTCGGCCATAGGCCGAGTGGCTGTCGAGCATTATTTTGAAGAAGTTCTTGAAGGCGCTCATTCGATAGAGGCCCAGTGCTCGAAGAATATTATGTTTGAGTGACATGTATTCCCATTATAAAAACAATGTTTTATTAAATTTATCAAGGCTGTATTTATACTTTTGCCCGAAAGTAATATGATGCCTCATGTGCGGTCGTTTACGTATATATGTATATAACCTGAAAGATTGCAGTCGTCGGCTTCAACCCCCACGCATAATGCGGGGGTGTTCGTAGAAGACGCGTGTTCACACTTGATCCAACGTCTTAGTCCATTAAGGAGGTGATAGCGCAGCGAACTAGGCAACCGGACTATAATACTTTAACACTTTCCCTTAGCCAGAGGAGTTTGACAGTGGGGCTACTATATAGCCCCTGGTGGCTCCGCACTCATCCGAATTCGGGGTGCATACATGCCTGACCGGGAAACGGCCCTTCGTTAAGGCGGAGGAATCCCGAAGATTCCGATAGGTCCTCGAGTGGTTGACCAGTCTCACGCTATATCATGACAGTCAGTTTTCGGCTTTCTCTACTGAGGTGCTCATCCGGATGAACTAGGGCACAATTGCAGTAGTTCTCCTAGTGCCGCCTTAGCCGATAGAGCGGAACGTAAGGCAGCAAAATACAGGAGCCGGGCAAACCCAACATTTGACCAAAGACATGATTCGTAGCTGATGCGTATAAGGCCAAACTCGCGACGCCGAACACTCCCTAAGGTATTCGGTCTTTATGGTGCAAACCGGGCCTGAACAGTGCCCTTTGTAATAAGCCTCTGGTGTCCAGGTACGTGCATTATTCTGACGTGGCCACATGCCAAGACATCAGCATCCTTCTCAATTGTACTGAGAAACTGAGGGATGTGTATCAACAAGAGACAGTAAAAAAAGGTTTACGCGGGGTCTTAATCTAAAAAGAATCCTTGGAATGGGTCCCTGCTGCACGCCTGCGCATGTGTCTCCATTGTGCCGTATCCTGGACGGGTGTAGCACGATGGTTATCTGTAAAAGGGAGGAACTTAGTTGAAAAGTTGTCGTGCAAAAAGGTAGGTTATACTAAAGAAACCATGTACAATTCAAGATGAGTAAAATTGAGCCTGATTGCCACTTGTTTGCGCGCGTTGAGCCCCTTGTATTGTAATAGGGGTGTGGCCAACAAACCTATATTAATTACATATAGCTGCGCCGGACTTGTCTAACCGCGTCTGTGGTCTTAACGACATGTCAAATGCTTTAGTTGGTGAGGCCGTTTAGTGTGCGGCTGCCAAGGCAGCCGCACTGTCTTCGGCGCGCAAGGAGCACTCAATATTCCCATTTACTGTAATGATGCCGCGTGGACCGGGCATCTTAAGCGTGAGGGAAGCGTAATGTGGTATTGCGTTAAAGCGAGTGAAAGCTTCGCGTCCAAGTAGTGCTTGATAGCCACTTTGGAACGGAGCGATGTGGGAGGTTAAATTTTCGCTACAGAAGTTATCGAGGAAGCCGAATATAACCTCTAGTAGCAGGGAGCCCGTGCAATGAGCCTCTGGGCCCGGCGTTACTCCTTTAAAGGTAGTATTGCTGCGGCAAATCTTTTTGGGTCTATCCCCATTTTGCGGACTGCGTCCTGGTATATCAGGTTTAAACTGTTGCCGCCATCCATCAGGACTCGTGTGAAGTGGTATCCGTCAATTATTGGATCTAATACCAAGGCAGCCCATTCTGCACGCCGGATACTTGCCGAGTAATCCCGATGGTCGATGTTGGCGTTCTGGGAACGGGGGTCCCCAGACTTGCCTGCCTGTGGCCTGCGGCGTGGCTCGAGGAGGGGCCCAACACGGCCCATCTTCATCAACACAGACCCAAGACCCTCGCGAGGGGCCAAGCCTCGCGGGGCGGACGACACGGAGCTTCCTCAGGCACGGCCTCGTCAGGCTGGCTCGCGAGGAGGCAGAGAGATCAAGGCAGGGTACCTCACGAGGTGCCCGTGACGCAAGCCATGACGACCAAAGGCGCCAGGCGGGCACCAGCCGCGCAGTGTCCTCCTTTCCTCTTTGGTGCAAAGGGAGCAAGCGCAGGCGAGAGCATCAAGCTAAGGCACCCGTTTCGGTGCAACGAGACCAAGACCAGTCCAACGGCAGGGATGAAGTCATTGTGGAGCCCAAGCCAGCGTCACCACCAGAGCCTTTGGCAGGCGAGGACCAACTTTAGTCAGGATAAGTGTACCAGATGTTCCCCTTCAAAATGGCCAATTGTTGGCGCCCTTCCCGCTCAATATTTGGGAAGAGGCCCAGGGCCTTTGCCTATAAATAGGACTAGCCACCCACAGGGTAGATCAGAGATCGGAGATCGGATCGAAATCGGAGAGAGAATCGAGAAGAGAGAGAGAGAAGGGTGACTGAACTCCTCCTAGCAGTTCATCCCCCCAGCCAAGAACAGACCCTCGCGAGGCTGTTCTTCCTTGTATTGCTCATCATCATCAACCCAAGAGGCAATCCACCACACCACACACTAGAGTAGGGTATTACACCACAACGGTGGCCCGAACCAGTATAAACCATGTGTCTCTTGTGTTGTTCTTTCCATAGCTTAGATCTTAGCGAGGCGGAGGGGTGCAGGTAGGTAGAAGGCGAAATCTCCGCGCGCACCCCAGTGTTCAAACCTCAAGGGTCTGCCGGAACCCGAAATCCGACATTTGGCGCGCCAGGTAGGGGTGCGCCAGAATTCGTCTTCCACCACCCCGTTCTCCTCCGACCATCGCATCCATGTCTGACGCTCGCCGGGCCCGTGCCGAGCGCCGTACCACCCTCGCTTCCTGTGTCGCCCAGACGGCTCCTGTCGACGGGCATCCTCGCCGTTCCCCGTCACCTACCGTCAATGCCGCCACCGGCCCGGCGGGGGACGAACAGCAAGCGTCGTCTCAGCATCCGTCCGTGCGGCAAGACGGTCGCACCGCTACTCCCTCACTCATCCCAGCTGGTTCTTCGTCCCGCGCACCGCGCACCCATGGAGGCTCGAGCTGCGCTCATTGCGGCAAACGAGCTCCTGTGCTACCGTCCCGTCGACGACGTCTACGAAGAATGGCTCGACCGCATCACCAAGCTCGCCCGCGCCGCAGGGGGCTCTCCTGCGCCGTCCGTTCCGCTGCACTGCACCCTGCCCCGCGCGGGCGACGAAGCTCCGGGGGCGCCCCAGTGGCCTCCTCCTCAAGAAGGCGCCATGGCTCCAAGGCGCGTGGCCCCTGGGTAGAACCCGCTACGTTAGGTGCCAGCGCGGCAAGAGCAGAGCTGCCAAGAAGTCCCTTGCCCGCAAGAAGCTGCCCGGACGCTCCCTGCTCCAGCATGTCGCGACCGTGTTCCTGCTCCCGCACGTCAAGACCCCGCGCTGCTCCCAGCCATAGCGCGTGGGGACATGCAAGACCAAGCTCTCCGTCACCCAAGGCCTCCCGTGGCCATAGCAGGCTGCCGTGCCTTCACCACCGAGCTACGCAGCATCGCGTGGCCCGGCAAGTTCAAGCCAGACCTGCCTCCTTGTTACGACGGAACGGCCGACCCTGCGGAGTTCCTCCAGCTCTATGAGCTGGGCATCGAAGCTGCCAACAGAGATGAGAAGGTCATGGCGAACTGGTTTCCCATGGCGCTCAAGGACGGGGCCCGCACCTGGCTCCTGAACCTGGCTCCAGGCACGATCTCCTCCTGGGACGAGATGCGCACCCGCTTCATCGCCAACTTCCAAGGTACTCGCGACCGGCCACCCGCCGTGAGAGACATGCGCTGCATCAAGCAACAACCCGGAGAGACCCTGCAGAAGTACATCCAGCGCTTCAACAACACACGCCTCAAGATTCCCAAGGTGACCGAGGAGGCCATCATCTCAGCCTTCTCCGACAGCGTGCGCGACGTCAAGATGAAGGAGGAGCTGGCGATGCATGAAGACCTGTGCACTTCCTTGGAGTTGTTCAACTTGGCAACCAAGTGCGCCAGGGCTGAAGAAGGGCGTCTCTCCCTCCTTGAGCTGCCTGCCGCGGACCCAGAAGAGAAGAAGCCTAAGGCCAAGGATGTGAAGCGCAAGGGGGCTGCCGTGCTCGCGGCAGAACCAGACACCAAGCGGGGCAGAGATCAGCCCGAATCTTCCAAGGGTAGTCGGTACTATGTGTACCACGACCTCCACACCCACAACACCAACGAATGTCAAGAGCTCCGAGCCGTGCGAGAAGGAAGGATCGGCCGTCGCCCCGACCGCGGTGACCGGGGCTACGGTCGAGGAGGAGGAAGGAACACAGGACGCTGGGAAGACCGCTGCCCGCGCCAAGGGTGGCGCGACCGACCTCGCGAGAATCGCTGGCAAGACCCGCCTTGCGAGGGAGACTGGAGGGATCAGCCTCGCGAGGATCGCCCGCCAGGCAACGCAAGCCTCCCTCCACTAACGCCGCAGCCAAGGAGAAACGAGGACTGCCATCAGGACGAGGGGGCTGGTGGCTTCTAGGAGCCGCGCACGATCGCCTGCATCCTGGGCGGGGCTCAAGCCCCAGCCTCTCAACGCATCTTCAAGCAGTTTGCCCGCGAAGTGAATGCAGTCCTCCCCAAGCTCGAAGCCACGCGCCCTCTCAGGTGGTCGGCGTGCGCCATTACGTTCAGCTCAGCAGATCAGCTCAAGTGTGTGGCCACAGCCGGAGTCCTCCCGATGCTTTGTTCCCCGATCATCAGCAACATGGTGGTCACCAGGACCCTAATCGATGGCGGGGCAGGGCTCAACGTCCTATCCGTGGAAACATTCAACAATCTCCAAGTGCCCTACAACCAGCTTCAGCCAACCAAGCCTTTCTCCGGAGTCACCGACGGCTCCACGGTCCCGATTGGGCAGGTCCGCCTCCCTGTCACCTTCGGGGCACGCGACAACTACCGCACCGAGCTCATCGACTTCGACGTCACTCACATTCGCCTGTCGTACAACGCCATCCTTGGGTACCCAGCGCTAGCCAAGTTCATGGCTGTAACTCACCACGGCTACAACGTCCTCAAGATGCCAGGAAGTGGCGGAGTCATCACGGTGCCATGTGAAGAGAAGGACGCGGTGTGTTCCCTGGAACGAGCCTTTCAGGCCGCATCGCCGGAAGACCCGGATCACGGAAGCAGGAGGCTTCCCGAGACCGCCCCCAAGAAGAAGAAGACATCGTCCGGCCCGGCCCCTCAGGAGGCAGGCCCCTCAGGGCCCGCGCCTGCCCAGGGGGAACCTCCTTCCATCGCATAGGAAAGCGCACCCGGCGCCCTCCTTAGGCAGGGCTCGGGGGCTCTCCCCTGGAGGGCCACCGACCTGGCTAAGGTCACGATGGAGGCGCTTGGGCACCACATGGAGGCGTGTTTCGAAGCACGTTTCCCTCAAGAAGGAGTAAGGCAAGGAGGGCCAGACCCTCAGGAGTTCGTCAGCAAGGCCATTCAGGAGCTACAGGAGTCAAGAGTCATGAGAGGCGGCCGCCGCCTACCAGCTGTGGCTCCCCATCCAGGCAAGGATGGTGGGCTGCGCGTCTGCATCAACATACCAGGGCTCAATCGAGTCGCCTCTCTGGAGCACCTCTAGCCATCGCGAGTGGGGCGCTGCGAAGGTCCACCCCACAGCTACGTTCGCATGCCTTACGGCTTGCCGAACGCGGCTGCCACGTACCAGCGCCTCATGAGGGGCATCATGGAGGCTCAAGAGGCCAGGCGTTCCGCATCCCTGGCGGAGATGGAGATGGTTCGCGAGGAGCCACCAGCGCCTTCGGAGCCTCCCGAGGCCCCTGGGCCTGGGGGCTCGTGAGGATCGGCTTCCGCAGCCCACCGAGTCTTCTACACCAACACTCCTTCGTCCTCAACATCATTAGGTGACATCTTTCAAGTTTCATTTCCAGCTGGGAGCGCCCCCCAGGGCTGCATTATTCCCAGGCCGCGTGGGTCCGTCCCTACGGCATGTATCCCTTTTATTTTATGTTGTTAGCTTACCTTGTTGGGGGCGCCCCTCGGGCTGCATCATCCCCCAAGTCGCTCGGGCCAGACCCAGTGGCATGTATCCCCTTTTGCGTTTATTTCCGGCTATGCGTTCGACCCACCATGCTTGATTATTTGATGCCTGTCCACGGCACCACTTCTTCTCCATGCCGACCACTTGCACGTTAAAGGGGGGGTACCTGAGCATCGCGACTCAGGGCTCTTACTGTCTCTCCAGCCCTCACCCTCTGGCCTTGTCCACGGCATCGCGACCTGGCATACCTGCGACGGCTGAGCCAGCTCGAGGGCCGGGACCCGAGGACGTAGAGTGCCGGCATCTAACCAAATTTGTAGGGACACATCACAAGATAAGGCCCAGTGCCAGGCGCAACCCGCCTAGAGGTAGGGCCCCGTGAGTGCCGCGCTGGCTCATGGGTGCCCAGATACACCTCGCCAGGCCCTACCGTGCCAGCCACGTGTCAGGGCGGGGCTGTACACGTCCCGGGGGCTCCTCCCGGAGGGGAGCCCCCTCCCACGTACCAGTGGAAGCACCATGCTCCGCGCTGGCTGACGACACTGCCGAGGAGCGGCTATGCCCGTACACATACGGAAGCGCTATGCTCCGCGCTGGTGATAAACAACTGAGGGCGGCCCCCGGGCCGCATCAACCTCAGGGAGCCCAGAGCTCAGTGTCTAGCCTCATCATAATGCCTCCCCTCGGGAGTGCCGCACGAGGGGGCTGGGCACGGGGGCTGCGCCTGGGTCACGCCCAGACGCACGCCACCTAGCCAGGCCCCCCGGGCCTGGTTCGTCGCGCGTCTCTCCCTGAGCGGAGCCAAGGTACGAAGGCCGTTTGAGCGTCAAGGGGGACTCCTGAGCATCGCGACTCAGGAGCCTAACTGGTCACGTAGCCCCTCACTCCTTAGTTCCGAAAGGCTAACGACGGTTGAGGTATGCGCGCGGCCGGGCTCAGCAGGCGTAAAACGGTAGATCCACCCACATCACACCTCCCTACTTGCTGTTCGTGCGCCAAGGGGGACTCCTGAGCATCGCGACTCAGGAGCCTAACTTGTCACGTAGCCCCTCACTCCTTGGTCCCGTCCTGGTTTCCGGACGGGGCTAACGGCGGCTGAGGTATGCGCGGGGCCGGGCTCTGTCGGCGTAGAACATAAGCAAGTAGGAAGGAAAAGCGTAAATTTCAAGGAATTCAAAAGCAAATATTACAGTCCACACTGTTATCTCAATGCCAAACGCAAGTTTAAACGCCTCCCCGAGGCATACATGTGCAGGAATTAAAGGCAGGATAGGAACCACAACGGAGTCACTTGTCGGCGGTGGAGCAGCGCGGAGTGGGTTCGCCTCATGGAGCAGCGGGGTCAGCAGCGCCTTGCTTCGGCTTGGTGCTGAAGGCCCGGAACTTCCCCAGCAGAGCCTCCGCGCGACCCTTCACGGCCTCGGCAGCGGCAGCGGCACGCTCGCCGCTTACTGGCTCCAACAGGCTGTCAAGGTCGACACCGGGATCGCGAAGGTAGATGTGGGTGAGGACCCGCGTCAGCGCTGCAGAAGACAGGACACGCGCCTCGGCCTCGGCCGTGGGGCCAAGGCCAAGGGCGACATCTTCAAGAGTGCGAACCAGGAAGGGAAGCAGCTTGGCGGGGCCGTCCTCGGCGCCAGCCAGCGGGCTCTCCAGGCCGCTGTCGTAAAGCGTCCTCAGCAAGGAGCGAGCCTTCACCTCCATCTCCGCGAAGGCCACGCGGTCCTCGGCAAGAACCTGGGCCTTGTCATCCAGCTCGACCTTCCTCGCCCCCAACTCTTGCTCCAGCATGCCTAGGCGGTCACGGCGCCTCCTGAGCTTGACCTCCCTCTCCTTGACGGCCGCCTCGCGAGCCTTCACGCCTTCTTCCTACTCCTGGCGAAGGCGGGCCTCTTTCGCGAGCTGGTCCCGCAGGCCTTGCAGCTCGTCCTCCAGCGCCTTGCAGCGACTACGGACATCGACCACCTCCCCCAGGGCTGCATCACGAGCAGCCTTCGCCTCAAGGACGGCCTGCCTCTCCTCATCGCAAGCCGTCGAGGCCTAGACCAGCGCTGCCCGAATCGAAGCGTCGGAGCGAATCCATCCTGAAGCCAGCTCCAAGCGCCCGGCCACCAAGCGAGGGTCGGCGCTAAGAAGATCCTGCCGCAGCCGGTCCAGCTCAGCAGCAGCACGATCCAGAACGGCAGGAGGAGTCGAAGAAACAGCAGTCGGTGGAGTAGGAGGAGAAGGCGGCAGCGCGACCAGAGCATCCTGAGGCAGAGCCTGCTGCGCCCCAACGGCTGTAGTGGCAGCAGCAGGCAAAGGCACCTCGGGAGTCACTTGGGCCATGGGGGCTGAGCTTGCCCCAGCTGGCTTAGCCAGGCCTCACGAGGACGACCGGGCAGGAGAAGCCCGTGCTTTGCGGTCACCTTCCTTCGCGGGCAGAGGCGCTGCCATGGATGGAACCTCAGGAGCTCCCTTCGACTTCTTTGCTGCAGGCACCAGCCTATCCAAAAGATGTGGACGTCAAGCCTCAGCAGTAGAACAAGAAATAAAGACAAGAATCAAGCACTTATGGGTCGTCGCCAGTGAGCTCAGGCAGCCTCCGGCCAAATTTCAAGCCTGAAAGCCGGCTGGAAGGGTCAACCTTGGGAAGCTCGGGAGCGGAAGGCGCGTCTGCGGTCTGCCTCGGGGCCAGGGCAGACCCGCGGGAGATCAGCCCGGTCCTGTCCTTCTTCGGGTTCGGGGGCAAGCTCCCGCCGCCCTGCTCGTCATCATCCTCGTCGTCATCGCTCGGAGAGAGGCGGAGAGCACGGGACCTGCGCTGGGGGAGGGGAGCCCTCGACTCTCCGTCAGTCGCCTCGGAGTCAGGCCCTTTTTCCCACTCCCCTCCTTCCTCCTCTTCGCTGGAGTCGTCGGAGGACACGTGCACCGATTCCCCGGGAGTTTCCATGGGCACGGGCCCGTCCCTGTTGAAGACGGGCATGGACTCCACTACCTGCTCCCAGTCGTGGTGGAGGAACAAGGGCGTAGGAGCGCCCTCCAACCTCGCCACATCGCCCCCGACCAGAGATCAGAGGACCGCAGCCAGATCTTCGACGGCCAAGGCCGCGGGGCTCGGATGGGGCCTCCACATCGGAAGTGAGTACTGCCGAAGCGGAGCCAGCTGGTGCTCCAGGAATTCCCTCAGCAGCGACGCGCCGGTCAGCTTCGCCGCCGCCATGTTGGTCGGCCTCAGATCCACGCCCATCTTCTCCAACACCAGCTTCGCGCGGGGGTCCGCGAGCTCCGCTCGACCCCAATCGCTGGAGCTCGTGGGTTGCTCCGTGGGCAAGATCAGACGAGGGTGGATGCGCCCAGCATCTGCCAAGACCCACTTGCTCCTGAAGCCCTCAATCCTTTTCCCGGGGTTCGAAATGACAATGGCGCCTCCGTACGCGATGAAGCTCGCGCACGCGGAAGCAGGACCGCGAGAGGTCTGGAGGTAGAAGTAGTCGCGCAGCAAGGCCACTGAGGGCTGCACCCCAACGTGAGCCTCGCGGTAATAGGCGAAGATTGCCAGGAGAAGGACGGAGTTGGGGTGGAGATGCAAAGCCTATAGCTTATAATGTCGGAGGACAGAGAAGAAGAACTCCGAGAAGGGAGGCACCAGGCCAGCAGCAATGGCGCTTACAAAGAACGGATAGAAGGTGCTCCCTTGGCCCTCAGGGGTGGCGGAGCTGGCCTTGAACACCTTCTCCCCATCGATGCCCTGCGCCGCCGCCATCCGGCGCAACCGGGCGAGGCTCGCCTCAGACACGTTCGGAGAGTCCAGGGCAGACAAGTACCAAGCTCCGGCTGGGGACTGATGAGGCGCCAGGGCTTCCTAGGTCACGCGGTCGAAGTAGATCTGGAAATTTTGGAGGAAGGAAGGAGAGGCGCAAGAAAGGGGATCTGAGCAGCAACCGGAGAAAGCAAAAAAGCAAAGCCTAGGCAGATGCCGCTCCCTTATCAACTCGCGCGATTGCTGAGGCGCCCACGTCCAGTCAACCACCACGCGGCGCCCAAGGCTGCAGGCTGTTAGGGCCCGCAGCGCTTCGCTCTTGCCCTTTCACCTCCCTGCACGGCCAAGTCCAGATGCGCCTTGGGCCCGGGGGCTACTGTCGGCGTTCTAGGAACGGGGGTCCCCAGATTGCCTGCCTGCGGCCTGCGGCGTGGCTCGAGGAGGGGCCCAGCATGGCCCATCTTCATCAACACAGACCCAAGAACCTCGCGAGGGGCCAAACCTCACGGGGCGGACGATACGGAGCTTCCTCAGGCACGGCCTCATCAGGCTGGCTCGCGAGGAGGCGGGGAGATCAAGGCGGGGTACCTCACGAGGTGCCCGTGACGCAAGCCATGACGACCAAAGGCGCCAGGCGGGCGCCAGCCACGCAGTGTCCTCCTTTCCTCTTTGGTGCAAAGGGAGCAAGTGCGGGCGAGAGCATCAAGCAAAGGCACCCGTTTTGGTGCAACGAGACCAAGACCAGTCCAACGGCAGGGAGGAAGTCATTGTGGAGCCCAAGCCAGCGTCACCACCAGAGCCTTTGGCAGGCGAGGACCAACTTTAGTCAGGATAAGTGTACCAGATGTTCCCCTTCAAAATGGCCAATTGTTGGCGCCCTTCCCGCTCAATATTTGGGAAGAGGCCCAGGGCCTTTGCCTATAAATAGGACTAGCCGCCCACAGGGTAGATCAGAGATCGGAGATCGGATCGAAATCGGAGAGAGAATCGAGAAGAGAGAGAGAGAAGGGTGACTGAACTCCTCCTAGCAGTTCATCCCCCCAGCCAAGAACAGACCCTCGCGAGGCTGTTCTTCCTTGTATTGCTCATCATCATCAGCCCAAGAGGCAATCCACCACACCACACACTGTAGTAGGGTATTACACCACAACGGTGGCCCGAACCAGTATAAACCCTGTGTCTCTTGTGCTGTTCTTTCCATATGTTAGATCTTAGCGAGGCAGAGGGGTGCAGGTAGGTAGAAGGCGAAATCTCCGTGCGCACCCCAGTGTTCGAACCACAAGGGTCTGCCGGAACCCGAAATCCAACAGTCGAAGGTGATTGGTTGAGACGACCAGTGGAAGAACTCCTTGGTGATAGGCCCTGGGGCATATTTCTCTAGGAGTGCCGCTTTGTTTCTCCCCTTTATCACGTGTAACACGTTTACTGTTTTGACTTCTGGTGGGAATTTGTTCTGTTCCCCAGTGCTTTTCTTGTGAGGCTCGTCCTCGTCTTCGCTTGGTGTATCATGCCCCTTGTGTTCGGCATTGAGCTTGCCGGACTGCTTGAAGACCCAACATTCTCTGTGGCTGTGATTTGCAGGTTTACCGGTGGTGCAATGGATCTGACATATTTGGTCCAGAATTTTTTTTAGGCTGGATAGTTCGTCTCTGTTGCCTTTGGAGGGCGGCTTTTGCTGCTGACCTGGCCGAGAGCTTCTGAATCCGGCATCTACCGCCGTGCTCTTCGGGTTGTCTTCTTTATTCCGGCGCTTATTTTTGCTGTGTCATGATTTCCCGTTTCCATCCCTGACTTCGGATGTACTTGGGTCGCTGGTGCTGCATCGGGCTAACCAGCTGTCCTCGCCCGCGCAAAAGCGGGTCATGAGGCTTGTTAATGTTTCCATTGTTCTCGGCTTTTCTTGGCTGAGGTGTCTGGCAAGCCATTCGTCTCGAATGCTATGCTTGAAATCTGCTAATGCTTCAGCGTCCGGACAGTCTACTATTTGGTTCTTTTTAGTGAGGAGCCTGTTCCAAAGCTTTCGGGCTGACTCACCGGGCTGTTGAGTTATATGACTTAAATCGTTTGCATCCGGTGGTCGGACATAGGTCCCTTGAAAATTTGCCCAAAAAGCGTCTTCGAGCTCTTCCCAGCTTCCATGGAGTTTTTGGGGAGGCTTTTAAGCTAGTGCCGAGCTGGCCCTTTGAGCTTGAGGGGTAAGTACTTGATGGCGTGGAGATCGTCTCCTCGAGCCATATGTATATGAAGGATCTAGTCCTCAATCCAGACTCCATGGTCTGTTATTCCTTCGTACGCCTCTATGTTTACGGGTTTGAATCCCTCTGGAAATTCATGGTCCAGCACCTCGTCGGTGAAACATAGGGGGTGTGCGGCACCCCTATATTTAGGTGTACGGTGATGTTCGAATATTTGTTGTGTTGCATTGCATGCTGGAGCACGCTTGCGTGGTCCGTAGATAGATCTGGTTGCGCTGTCCTTTTGATGTGAGGCCTTACGAGGGTCGTGTACTGGTTTATGTGCGGCGTCGTTTGCCGCTCTGTGTTGGTTATGAGGTCGTCTATCCGACTGGATGGCCATTTTATTTTTTAATTGCGGAGGATCTAAGGCCTCCTCATCGAATTCAGGTAGCAACTTTTGCTTCGGGTAGCTCTTGGTGTGGCGATTACTGTCGTACTTCGCTGTAGTGTTTAGTACTTCACTCCATCTGATTTTGAGTGTGTCTTGTGCCGCCCTGAGCCTTTGCTTCTGCTTTTTCAGACTCCTCGCAGTGGCAACCAGCCTTTGGTGGGCATTCTATTGCCCTGGGTGCCTGTCCGGTGTGATGTCGTCCGGACCGTTATCTTCGACGGGGTTGGGTTGTTCGGTTTGATTCTCCGTGTTGTCGTGGTCGGGCGATGGTTCACCCTGCTCTAACGATGGGTCTATATGATTTTTGTTTCTGCCGAGGCGGGATTTGGAGCGGTGTTTACGCCGCCGCTTTCATTGCTTCTTGAGGGAACAACCCTTCGCTACGTCCTTCCGTTCCTCGTGGTCGTTTTCTTTTGGTGTGTCCACCATGTATACGTCATGTGATGAAGTGGTTGTCCAGTGCCCTGTGGGCAGTGGTTCCTCTTCGCCTCCCGCATTGTCGTCCATACCGTCGATGTCTTCGGAGTCGAAGTCGAGCATGTCGGTTAAATCGTCGACAGTGGCTACTAAGTGGGTGGTGGGTGGGCGGCGAATTTCTTCGTCATCTGCATCCCAATCCTGTCGGACATAGTTCGACCAAGACTCTCCTGACAAGGAGAGAGACCTTAGTGAATTCAGTATGTCACCGAAGGGCGAGTGCTGAAAAATATTCGTGGAGGTAAACTCCATGATCAGCGCCCAATCGGATTCGATAGGCACGGGTGCAGGCGGTTCGGAGTTCGTGGCCGGAGAAGGATCCGGTAATTTGGCAACACAGCTCTCGTGAAGGGTAAGGTCGATATTCGGCTCGATCACCGCTGAGGGTACAGCCTCCGTGCCGGGTTCTATCCACCCGTCCATGGATGGCCCGATTGGCTCCGAATTGAGGGTCAGAGCAGTTGTCGGTGCGATCTCCTCAACACTGTCTGATGGCAGAGCTAAATGATACTCATCGTGACCGTGTGGCGCACAAGGCAGGGGCTCGAATCCTTCGAAGATCAAGTCTCCGCGGATATCGGTTGTGTAGTTTAAGTTTCCCAACCTGACCTAGCGGCCAGGGGCGTAACTCTCGATCTGCTCCAGATGGCCAAGCGAGTTGGCCTGCAGTGCGAAGCCGCCGAACACAAAGATCTGTCCGGGGAGAAAAGTCTCGCCCTGCACTGCATCGCTATCGATGATCGTAGGAGCCATCAAGCCTAACGGCGATGACACAGAGGATCTCTCAATGAAAGCACCAATGTCGGTGTCAAAACCGGCGGATCTCGGGTAGGGGGTCCTGAACTGTGCGTCTAAGGCGGATGGTAACAGGAGGCAGGGGACACGATGTTTTACCCAGGTTTGGGCCCTCTTAATGGAGGTAAAACCCTACATCCTGCTTGATTTATTCTTGATGATATGAGTAGTACAAGAGTTGATCTACCACGAGATCGGAGAGGCTAAACCCTAGAAGCTAGCCTATGATATGATTGTATGTTGTCCTATGGACTAAAACCCTCAGGTTTATATAGACACCGGAGAGGGTTAGTGTCGGTGTCAAAACCGGTGGATCTCGGGTAGG
>NC_041384.1:466605738-466659193 GCF_002162155.2 Triticum dicoccoides
ATCTAGGCCGGATGGTAACAGGAGGCAAGGGACACGAAGTTTTACCCAGGTTCGGGCCCTCTTGATGGAGGTAAAACCCTACGTCCTGCTTGATTAATATTGATGATATGGGTGTTACAAGAGTAGATCTACCCCGTGATCGGAGAGGCTAAACCCTAGAAGCTAGCCTACGGTATGATTGTATGTTTCTCTACGGACTAAAACCCTTCGGTTTATATAGACACCGGAGAGGGTTAGGGTTACACTAGGTCGGTTACAAAGGAGGAGATATCCATATACGTATTGCCAAGCTCGCCTTCCACACCAAGTAGAGTCCCATCCGGACACGAGATGAAGTCTTCAATCTTGTATCTTCATAGTCTAACATTCCGACCAATGGAGATAGTCCGGCTGTCCGGAGACCCCCTAATCCAGGACTCTCTCAGTAGCCCCTGAACCAGGCTTCAATGACGACGAGTCCGGCGTGCAGTTGTCTTCGGCATTGCAAGGCGGGTTCCTTCTCCGAATACACCATAGAAGAATTTGAATACGAGGATAGTGTCCGACCCTGCAAAATAAGCTCCATATTTTACCATAGAGAGAATAATGTTCTCGCAGATCTAACCCGCTAGCTTGTTTTGGCAACATGACGTTACGTCATGGCCCGGTGATCATTCGAATCGTTTCTTTTAACCAGCCCCGCACATAACGCGAGGCAGTTTTTCGACACGTCTTGTCAAAGCAAAGATCGTGTCCCCTTATCACGGGATCCTCATCAATACGGGCGTGGGTAACCCAACCGCACCATCAATTGTGGCGCTTGGGGGACAAGCGAGTTTTACTAGGCAAGTGGGGACATTTTAACTTTGTCCGCCCATATAAAGGGATAAGGATTCACCTTTCTATCCACGCCTTCTTCCTCCTCTGCCCATCCACTCCCGCACACTCGAGCTCTAGCGCCCAAGTCCTCACTTCCATCTCAATCCTCTCCAACCATGTCCGGAGCAGGAGGCAAGTGGATGGTCTCCTCCGTCACGGAGGGAGACGTCAAGAAACTGAGGAGAACCGGATACCTGCCCGACGATATCGCGCACCGGCTCCCAGATGAGGGACACCTCATCCCCACACCCGAGCCCCATGAGAGGGTGGTATTCCTCACCCATTTCCTCCGCGGACTGGGATTCCCTCTCCACCCCTTCGTCTGGGGGCTCATGTTTTACTACAGCCTGGATTTCGACGATCTGGCCCCGAACTTCATCCTCAACATCTCGGCGTTTATCATCGTGTGCGAGGCCTTCCTCCACATCAAGCCCCACTTCGGCTTATGGCTGAAGACCTTCAATGTCAAGCCGAAGGTAGTGAGCGGCCAGCAGGTGGAGTGCGGAAGCGCCATGGTGGGCAAGATGCCCAACATCACATGGCTCGAGGACGCCTTCGTGGACACCATATAGGGGTGGCAATCGGGGTGGTTCTATATCACCGAGCCGCGCCACCCCGCATGGGTAGCGGCCCCTGAGTTCCGATCTGGCATCCCCATGCGGCTCACCTCCTGGAAAGAGAAGGGCCTGTCCTGGGGTAATTCAAAAGAGCTGACCGGACTCTAGTCATGTATTTAGAACATGGTGGATAAAAGCTCAAGCTTGTCAACATAGTCCAGGTCATGCTCGTCCGCCAGATACTCCCATGCCAACAACGGGAGTTTACCTTGTGGGAAGTCAATCCGGCGCAGCACCAAACTCTGAACAGGCTCTTCGAGACGACTCACGAAGATGCCTAGAGGGTGTTGTTCAAGGGCGCCGCGGTCCCTCCCCCATTACTGAGGATCGTGGATTCAGCGCGAAGCGCCATGCCAGTGTGGTAAGTTGTTTTACCTTTTACAGGATATTTGTTTTCTATATAGATTGGCTCTATGCGGGATCTAAACTCCCGTGTCGTTAACAGGACTGGCAGAAGATGGCCGGACAAATCGACTCTCCGGCTCCCATGCCCGAAGGCCCTGCAGACGCCCTTCTGGCGAAGATGTTGACTCCGGCCCCTTACAAGGTGCCGGAGAAGACCAAGAAGGCCAAGGGAGCTCAAAAGAGTTCCCGACGCCTGGCGTCGTTGGACTCGACGTCCGATGACTCTGCAGCGCACTCTTCCCCCGAAGACGAGGAAGAGGAAGAAGAGGCTCCCCCACCGACTGGGGGAGACAAGAAAAGGAAGGCCACCCCAACTGAGGAGGCCGGAGGGTCCAAGAAGGGAAGAACACTCCTTCCGGACAGCTCTACTGCCGCCGATGAAAGTGAAGACGAGTGGTTGCCCAGGGCCAAGCCCCAGGGGAGATCGTAAGTATTCGGATACCAAAGTAACCCATAGGATTCCTTTGTCGCATTGCTTTCCCTAATGTCGAACTCAATTGTGCAGGCCGCCCCGAGCCAATATCGAGGTATCCTCGGACGACTCCCCGGGCTCCTCGGACATGGATAGTGATCCAGTCCCGACCGCCACCTCCCCTCATCCAGCCGACAACGCCGAGGTGCTATCTCAAGAGGCACCGGATCGAGGGGGGATAGTCCCGGAGGCGCCTCGAGGTGACCTTCCGGACTCCGGGAGCCGAGGGGACGGGGTCCCTGAGAGCTCCGAGTTCGGCCCTCAGCCGAACACCGCACCAGACCCTCCAATGGTTCCGAGCTCGGGCAGGCGATCCCCTTCTAAGGGGGGTGAAACGCCTGTACCGGTGACCTCTGTCCAACCAGAGGTGCCGGACACTATGTTGGAAGCGCTTCGCAGCGCTTCCATCGAGGAGGAGCACCGCACTATCATGAGTGTGGTGATCCAGAAGGTTCAGTCCGCCCAGAGCGGATTGACTGAAGCCTGTACTAGCCTTCTAACAGGCTTCGAGGTAAGTGTTTTAAATGTAGTAGAAGTATTACCGCATAGACAGTAGCCCCAGATGCTTTGTTCGGTGTTCACAAAGAAAAGCGAACAGAGGATCAAATAATATCGCAGGAGTCTAATATAAGTATGTCAATATGCATATGCAGGCTTCGTTGCTGGCGTCCGCCGCACTAACTGCGGAGGTCGCCGTACTGAAGGAGGCCCTCGAGGGGTCCCAGAAAGAGCTCGGCCTTGCTAAGAGGCAGCTCGAGGAGAACAAGGGTAATTAATACCCCTACCTATAGATGGGAAAAAGGACGCGATTGCTAAATGACAGGATCTTTGTATGTTTGCCAGGGGCCACGACCGAGGTGGCGACCCTGAGGCAAGCGCTGACCAAGGCCGAAGATACAGTGGCCAAGGAGCGCACCGAGCGAGAGAGGCACGAGGCTCGTGTGGGCGAGGTGCGGCAAGAGCTCCAGGCTCTCGTGACGAAGCACGAGGCATTGGAGCTTGACTTGAAGACGCGAGAGTCTAAGCTTGCCGCGGCCTGTGAGAGCGCGAAGAGTGCCAAGGCCGAGGCCCAGAAGGCCCTTCAAGAGATCGACGCGATGAAGAAGATAGCGGAGGGTAAGGCTTTCTATATGCAAAGCAAGCATGTAAAGGTGAATTACCGATTACTTACCCGAATCCGGAGCTCTTCATGAGCATTCACAGATTTGCCCCGCAGTGTGTCCGATGCCGCACTATTCTACCAGGCCGAGGACGGAAGCTCGACAGAGAAGTTGTTCTGGTCTCAGTATGCTGAGGCCGAACATGCGGTGCCAATGAGCGACCAGCTGAAGCAGATGGCCGAGCTACATAAGGCGGCTGATCAGGCCATGAGGGGCTTCATAGTCCGGTTGTGGCCTGGTGACGCCCTTCCGAACAGCTTCTTTGGTCTGGTGAGGCGGCTTGTGGATGTCTGCCCATGGCTGGAGGTCGTCAAGCGATCCGTCTGCATTGAAGGAGCACGCCGGGCTTTCGCCCGTGTCAAAACACAGTGGGTCAAGCTAGACGCCGTGAAGCTGAGCAAGGAGGGGCCATCGGAGGGCAAGGAGCACCGCCACCCCGAGATGTACTACGAGGGTGTTCTGCCGGGCGCCCGTCTTATCGCGGATGAGTGTTCACAAAATATAATATTTGAATGAGACTTGCTCGTTTTTTATCCTGTGTGATGAAAACTTGTTTCATATGCACTATGCAACGCTTGTGTGAATTTAAAATATTACCTTCTGTTTGGCTGTTTATCCAATCTGAGAGATGGCTAGTCCTCGGCTTCTGCCCCCATGCCACAAGTGCTGGGGTGTTCGGGATAAACCTGAGCACTCTTGTTCCCTTGTTTGGGTCCTTCGAGGGAGGTGCTCAGCACAACGAACAAGGCAAACGGACTAATAATGCTTTATCACTCTCACTTAGCCATAGAATTCTATAATTTTAAATTTCAGCGAAGCCCCTGATATTCGGAAGGCCGAATTCGGGGCGTGATACACACCTATAAGCTGGACGGAGCCGAACCCTCGCCCTAAGCGGCATAAGTCTTTAGGGACTCGAAAAACCTCGCCGAATAGCGACCAGTCTCTCGCCTTATCATGACAGTCAGTTTTAGCTTTCTCTACTGAGGTGCTCGGCCCGGCAGAACCGGGGCACAATCGCAGTAGTTCTCCTAGCGCTACCTTAACCGATAGAGCTGAATGTAAGGTACCAAAACATAGGAGCCGGGCAAACCCAACATTTGACCAAAGACATGATTCAGAGCTGATGCATATAATGCTATAAGTTCGGTGTGCCACATATGTGAAAGTGTTCGGACTTTTCACACCATATTGTGGGTACGTAAGCCCCTGGTGCATCGGCCGTACCAGAGTGTACGGTTGCAAGGCGTCATTAATGAACACATAGATATATATATATACATATATAACAAAAGTGCAATAATAGTCATAATGTCATGCATTGTATATTGAAAAATTGCATTAAAGCAGAGTGATATAGATAGTGCAATAAGCAAAAGAGTAGGACTATGTCCCTTCCAAGGGCGAGCTGAGGAATGATATGAAATCTGTAATCCACCTGGGAATTCCGTAGTTGTCTGCCTCCTTGGTTGTTGTATCAGGTGTTCAGCAATAGAGCATTCGGACAGTGTTTCCAAAGATTAAAGTCCTGAAAGAAGAAGAAAAAATAACTAGATAGGGAGCCCCTAGTGCGGTTTAGGCCGCGTTTTGGGGCGTGCCGCCCCCTCCCCACCTATGCCCATGGTATTTTTAATGCCTAATTATGTATGCGCGGCACGAATATCGCCGTTGGGCTGGGGTTAGGTGGCCGCTGTATTGCTACGTGAGCTCAGATCGCGCCAGGCGGTCTGTCTGCCGATTGCCCCGAGCGCGCTTGAAGGTGTCCGGGCTTTGAAATGTCGAACTAGTAGATTGCCTTGAGAGCCTGCTTTGCTTCTGCTGCAAGGGCCGCGGTGTGCTCCTCTGTTCGGAGAGAGCGCTCTGTGTTTCCATTGACTGTGATAACTCCACGAGGTCCTGGCATTTTGAGCTTGAGGTATGCATAATGTGGTACCGCATTGAATCTAGCAAATACGGTTCGTCCGAGCAGCGCGTGATAACCACTGCGGAACGGGACTATGTCGAAGATTAACTCTTCGCATCGGAAGTCATACGGAGATCCGAAGACCACTTCCAGTGTAATTGAGCCTGTGCAGTGGGCCTCTACGCCTGGAATGATGCCCTTAAAGGTTGTTTTTGTGGGTTTGATCCTTGACGGGTCTATACCCATTTTGCGCACTGTGTCCTGATAAAGCAGGTTCAGGCTGCTGCCACCGTCCATAAGGACTCGAGTGAGGTGAAATCCATCGATGATTGGGTCTAGGACCAGTGCGGCGAATCCGCCATGATGGATACTAATGGGGTGGTCCCTGCGATCGAAGGTGATCGGGCGGGAGGACCAAGGGTTGAGCTTTGGGGCGACTGGCTCCAACGCATATACGTCCGTGAGCGCACGCTTCCGCTCCCTCTTAGGGATGTGGGTTGCGTATATCATGGTCACCGTCCGCACTTGCGGGGGAAACCTCTTCTGTCCTTCAGTGTGCAGCTTTCGGGGTTCTTCCTCGTCATTGCTATGTGGCCCCTTGTCCTTGTTTTCGGCAATTAACTTGCCGGCCTGCTTGAACACCCAACAATCCATGTTGGTGTGATTGGATGGCTTGTGTGGGGTGCGGTGTATTTGACACGAGCGATCGAGTATACGGTCCAAGCTGGACAGACCCGGCGTACTTTGTTTGAATGGCTTTTTCCGCTGACCGGGTTTAGAGCCTTTGAATCCGGCATTGACTGCAGTATCCTCATTACTTTCGCCGTTAATGTGGCGCTTATGCTTGTTGCGACGTGACCTGCTATTGCCGTCCTTGGTATCTGAGGTACATGGTTCTTTGATATGTTATTACTGCGAGCCAACCAGCTGTCTTCTCCCGCACAAAAGCGGGTCATGAGCGTCGTAAGGGCTGCCATAGATTTCGGCTTTTCCTGACCAAGGTGCCGGGCTAGCCACTCATCTCGGATGTTATGCTTGAAGGCCGCTAAGGCCTCCGCATCCGGATAGTCGACGATTTGATTTTTCTTTGTAAGGAACCGAGTCCAGAATTGCCTGGCCGACTCTTCTGGCTGTTGAATTATGTGGCTCAAGTCATCGGAGTCTGGTGGTCGCACATAAGTGCCCTGAAGGTTGTCGAGGAATGCGGCTTCCAGATCTTCCCAACAACTAATGGAGTCCGCTGGCAAGCTATTGAACCAATGCCGCGCTGGTCCTTTGAGTTTTAGTGGGAGGTACTTGATGGCATGTAAGTCATCACCGCGGGCCATGTGGATGTGGAGGAGGAAGTCCTCAATCCATACCGCGGGGTCTGTAGTGTCGTCGTATGATTCAATGTTTACAGGTTTGAAACCTTCTGGGAATTGATGTTCCATTACTTCGTTTGTGAAGCATAAGGGGTGTGCGGCGCCTCTGTATTGGGCTATATCGCGACGCAGCTCGAATGGGTCCTGCCTGATGTGTTCAGCCCGGCCGGATTTGCTTCTGTATCCGGCGTGACGTTTATCGTCTCATAGAGTAGTGCACCCTCGTGATCCGTAGATCGATCTTGAATGCTTTGCTTTGTCCTCCAATATGTCTCGCAGGTCTGGCGTATCTCCCCATGCCTTTTTATTTGAATGGCGTTGGGGTGGGGGCTAAGCTTTTGGCTGGAATGCCTCTCTATCGCGGCCACGGGGTGGCCGATCAGCCATTTAATACGCTTCTTCCTCCAGTCGGGGAAGTAACCTGCGCCTTGGATAACTCTTGGAGGGACGCTCGAGTTTATATTGCTCGGCCGCGAGGACTTCAGTCCATTTGTCAGCTAGCAGATCTTGGTCAGCTTGAAGCTGCTGCTGCTTTTTCTTCAGGCTATTTGCCGCGGCCATAAGCCTGCGCTTGAAGCGCTCTTGTTCGACAGGATCCTCTGGTACGGCGAATTCATCGGTGCGAGGCTTGCCTCGTCTTCGGAGGGGGGCATGTAATTGTCATTCTCCTCCTCTCCGCCAACCACTCTCTCAGGAGGGCTGACTCCTTCATCCTCCTGCTCTAAATCTTGCTGGAGGGGATTGTTGTTGTCTTCGGTGCTATCCAGAGTGTTATTATCTCATGTGCCGGTATCACCACTTTTTCTTTGGCGGGACTTAGAGTGGCGCCGCTCACGTCGGCGCTTGGGTTGCTTCTTGGAGGGGTCTTCCTCTGTTATCTCATCACCATTGCCTTCATTAAGTGTATCCACCATGTATATGTCATACGACGAGGTGGCTGTCCATTGCCCTGTAGGTGCTGGTACATGTTCGTCTCCTACATCGTCGTCCATACCGTCAATGTCTTCGGAGTCGAAGTCGAGCATGTCAGTTAAATCATCGATAGTGGCTACAAAGTGGGTGCTGGGTGGGCGTCGAATTTCTTCATCGTCCACATCCCAATCCTGTTAGCCATAATCCGGCCAGGGCTCTCCTGACAAAGGGAGAGACCTTAGTGAATTCAGGATGTCGCCGAAGGGCGAGTGCTGAAAGATATCCGCGGCAGTGAACTCCATGATCGGCGCCCAATCGGATTCGATTGGCAGGGGCGCAGATGGTTTGGGGTCCGGAAGAGAGTCCGGCACCTTGGAGTCATGGGCTGTGCAGAGGGTTATGCTGGTGTTTGGCTCGATCGCCGTCGAGACTGCAGCCCCTGAGGCGGTGTCTAGCCACCCGTCCTCGATTGGCACAGTTGGCTCCAAGCTAAGGGTCGGAACTAATGCGGGCGCGGCCTCTGGAGTATCGTCCGGTGGCAGAGCTAGGTCATACCCGCCGCGACAATGTGGCGCGCCCGGCTGTGGCTCGAATCCGTCGAAGATCAAGTCCCCGCGGATATTGGCCGTGTAATTCAAGCTTCCAAATCTGACCTGATGGCCAGGGGCGTAGCTTTCAATCTGCTCCAGATGGACAAGCAAGTTAGCCCGCAGTGCAAAGCCACCGAATACGAAAATCTGTCCGGGGAGAAAAGTCTCACCCTGGACCGCATCGCTATCGATGATAGTAGGAGCCATCAAGCCTAACGACGACGACACAGAGGAACTCTCAATGAAAGCACCAATGTCAGTGTCAAAACCGGCGGATCTCGGGTAGGGGGTCCCGAGCTGTGCGTCTAGGCCGGATGGTAACAGGAGGCAAGGGACACGAAGTTTTACCCAGGTTCGGGCCCTCTTGATGGAGGTAAAACCCTACGTCCTGCTTGATTAATATTGATGATATGGGTGTTACAAGAGTAGATCTACCCCGAGATCGGAGAGGCTAAACCCTAGAAGCTAGCCTATGGTATGATTGTATGTTTTTCTACGGACTAAAACCCTTCGATTGATATAGACACCGGAGAGGGTTAGGGTTACACAAGGTCGGTTACAAAGGAGGAGATATCCATATACGTATTTCCTAGCTTGCCTTCCATGCCAAGTAGAGTCCCATCCGGACATGAGACGAAGTCTTCAATCTTGTATCTTCATGGTCTAACAGTCCGGCCAATGGAGATAGTCCGGCTGTCCGGAGACCCCCTAATCCAGGACTCCCTCCGTTAGGGTTGCACAAGGTCGGTTACAAAGGAGGAGAAATCCATATCCGTATTGCCTAGCTTGCCTTCCACGCCAAGTAGAGTCCCATCCGGACACATGACAAAGTCTTCAATCTTGTTTCTTCATAGTCCAACAGTCCGGCCGCAGGATATAGTCCGGCTGTCTGGAGACCCCCTAATCCAGGACTCCCTCACCGAGGCATTAATTAGTGAGTTTTCTCTTGACCACTAAATTTCCATGAACTTCTACATGCATTGGTGAGTTTTCCTTGCATCGGGTGATCTAACACACCTCGAAATCCAGCATGTGATGGTACTACTACTAGTAGTAGAATTGAGACTTATAAAATGGAAAAAGGAACGTTTTTAGATGATCCCTATAAACCCTAGTGGGTACGTACTCCGTAAAATCAGATTTTCCCAAAACTAAGTCGCTCAACCTTTATTTGCTTGTTTCCCTTCCTGCCTCCTTGCCTCGAAAAGACTATGCCAAACTCCCCTGCCTGCCGCGCGGGAAAAGACCCGCCCTCACCTTTTTTTAGTCCGGGTTTGCATCGATGGATCACACGAAGCAGCAAAAACCCAAGCCATGTCTTGTACACCTCCGTCAATGCTCGCTTTCATGAATTATGTACTTCCTGTCGCCGGCATGTGGGACATATAGCAACCAGGTCAATGTGTCAAGCACCAAATAACAGTGCAGAATAACAGGGGGGACGCACCCCAGTCGTACCGCCCAAGTAGTAGTAGTAATGAGCAATGAGACGTCAAATCACAATGCCGCACCTTCCCAGATGGACGAAGCAACCATTATTTCACACTTCGGTTTGCCATCATCTCAAACCACATAGTATTGCTTCTGCCTCAAGAGGTACACACGCATCGCCTTGGTACATCATGACACATGGGACCACATGACAGGCCATGCTCCCTCGCCGATCGCTCGGTAAAATCACCTCATTTTTACTACTATACTTCCTCTGTATCGGTTTACATGTCATGCATGTCGTTCTATAGGTTGAGAATTTAACTGGCTATATATGTGATGAACAGTATATGTTTAGAAACACATCCGCTTAATAATCCAATGATATACATTTTGTGATATAGTAACTCATATTTAGTTAGTCAAATGGATGACCTAGAACTATGTGCACGCCCTATAAACCGAGATGCCTAAAAAACGAGACGGAGAGGGTAGTTTAGTATGTATCTTTTTATATCAATATAGTCGGGATTCACCAAGGAGCAAAACCAAGTGGTAGGCTGCACATGTCGTGTTAGCGTAGCAACTCAAGCAAGATCAGTCCGCACACAAAATGGCGACACACTTAACAGGACCCCTTTGGCCGACATGTGGATCATCCACCATCTTGTTCCACATGCAATGCACCAAATTATAGTTCGCAGCAGCGGTAGGAATTGGAGGCACCCCGGTCGTAGCACCGCAGTAGTAGAAAATGAGCGATGGGGGGTCAAATCACAAAGCCCCACCTTTCCCGCATTAAGCTGGATGGACGAAGCAACCATCATTTCACTCTAGGGCACAAGAGCATAAAGAAAAGAGAAAACCAATGATGCATGCAGCAGCTACCTAGGGCACCCTAGGGTAGGGGTCTCCAGTACAAATCATTTTTTTTTGAAAGCGCATCCACTACAAATCGGCTTCTCCCTCTTCCTCTTGAAGAAAACCGATGATGCGTGCGGCGGTAGGGTTTGTAGGAGTACTACTACGGCGTGCGGGGCCACGTCGTAGTAAACGGGAGATGGATTGAGTTTGAGTCGGCGCCTTAAATATGTGTGGGCTGCTTGGTTTTAGGGGAACGAGGCAGCATTTTGGGTTCGGGGACCAGTGGAGATATAGTACGTATACAAAAAATTGTGGACGTAGGTTCGACCGAAAGGAAATGATGCATGGGCCCTACATTTTGATATACCCGAGGACGCCTGAAATTTGCTCCTCTACTCAAAACTAGTAAGGTACATATGCATTGAACGCATGAGATTTCGAAACCAAATTATGAATAAATACACACTATAGCATGTAAAGCTTTGAGTCGTATATGCATGATGTAGATGTTCGTTTAGTTCTTATAGTTCATTTCATTCAAAATCAATTAGTTTTATAAAAGTGTTAAGATTCATGGGGTTGTGCATTGTAAAGCATAAAGTAAAAAACAAATAATGGCAATTCATTTAGAAAAAAATTCAATTATGATAGAACAAAGGAGAAGTGCTTGTCTTTTGAGGTTTGTGCATTATGCTTAAGTTCAACCATGGAGTCTTCTAAATTGTACATGTGGCGGATCTGGTGGAATGTTGATGATATCCAATGGCCAATAGTGCTCGGATTTGCCATCTCTGCACTGTCGGATTAGCTTCATCCAGCGACCATCTTTCAAAGTTATTCGCACACTATATAGTTCTTGTGCCATAGTTGCATGTTTTGGAAAAAAGCTACTAGTGGGTTGTACTATCTATTTAGGAATAGAAGATGTATACATGTAAGTTGTAGGGAAAGAGATGACATGGATCATCTCAATTCCTATGAGTAGGGATTGGAAAAGAGATGTCATTTGGTTCACATCATAGGAACTTTTCTATTGAATCTAGAGATGACATGTATCTCAATTCCTATGAGGAGGGATTAGAAAAGAGATGTAATTTGGTTCATATCATAGGAACTTTTCTATTGAATATACGCTAATGTTTATTTTCCTTTGAAATTAAGGGAGCATAGGAATCCATTCATATGAACCAAGTGGCTCTAAAGCTATAGAAATGATATCATGTTTATTTCCTTTGAAATCTGGACTATATGAATCTATTCCTATGAACCAATTGGCTCTAAAGGAAAAAAATCCTATTAAAATCATATCATATAGAGTTCCTATGATATTCCTCGACACTAAAGGATGCTTGAAAGCTGCGGGTGATATGATGGTCTTTCTTTGTAGACTCCTCACCCATCTTTATAGTTACCTCTCGAAGATGAATGAAATGATATATACATGGTATTCTACATGTGCAATACACGAAAACTCAGTAAAAGTTTGCAAGGTTCGAATTTTCAATAAAACTATATGCACTGCATTTCAGAACGGAGGGAGCATACGGTAGTTGCTAACACTCACGTCGAAGATTTGTGTGTGGGAGGAGTGGCTGTTCTGTTAAATGACATGGAAAAAGTGACACTATCAGATGCTGATCTAACGGTTCTTACGGCGTTCGTCGGGAAAAGGCTTGTGGCGAACATTTGTCGGATAATGATTTATGGACACATGCATTGCATTGATACGTGGCCCCCTCTCTCTCACACACATGCACCCTCACGAGTCACAACTCTCCCGCACCCACCGTCTATCTGCAGGTAGACGTCACACACATATGTGCTCTTCACACCCTACCCTCAGAACTTCTAAAAAACAAAAGATGTCACGCACATTTTATTTTAGCTCACACGTCACACACTTATACTATTACCCTTATGGCGAACGTTCTTTGGGCATAGTATATTGTACTCTCACGAAGAGAAGCGGTGCACGCACGCACTAGTTCTCTCACACCCACTCACGGGTACACGTAGGAGCGCATTTTTTGAAGCTGGTGCAACAAAATCACTCCACTATATATATATATAATCAGGAGCCTTAGCGCTTGCTTTACTAGGGTTCCTCTCGTTCACTCTCTCATGCTCTCTAGATCTAAGCAAGACATAGGTGGCCACAGTCTCTCTCAGCTCACGGCTGGTCGCAAATCCGGCTGGACAACCTCGACCGGGGCAGGGGTGTAGGTGCATCGTTCACGCTGTCGTCGGCGACGAGGGAGGAGACCAACGGCTGCCCGCGCGTCCCGATCAGCGGCCGTGTCGTTCTCTCCGAGAGAGCGCCAGCTCAGGAGGGCCTCCGACCCCTTCTTCCTCCCTGCGGTATTGTGGCCAAGATGCGGCCTCCCGACGCCGTCTTTGCCACATGCCGACGACCCTCATGTATATATTCCTTCGAAACCTGCCTTGCTCTTCTGCCCCAGCTCCCCACTTGGCTTCGTGTGGATCTTTTTCTACTTCTATCCGCTGCTCCAAAGCCACCTAGACTTCTACTATTATTAGAGGTGAAGCTAGTTCATACAGTCGACTCTAAGAGTTGGTTCAAATAGGGAAGAAAGTGGGAAAGTTGTAGCGTGAATCTAGGACTTGGATCTAAGAGGAAACGGGGGAAAGTAGTAGATACTGGCTACCCAACCGGTCTCTTGGCTGAAAAGACGAAGAAATCATGGTGGATGGCGAAGGGTGGGGGGAAGTGGACCTATCTCTTGGTTGAAAAAGGAAAGAAAGTGATGGGTGTTGGGGGACAACGCAAATGAGAATGAGCAGGTCTAGATTTCATGTGCTCACATAGGAAAATGTCGCCGAGGAGATAAAAATGGGACAAATGCAGACATGCTACCTGAGTGTTTGCCGCTCTCGGCAACGACATCTGCCTCACCACTTTATGCCCCTGCTGTCCCTACGCCCATATCGCTACCGTTAATGTAAAATCACATGAAGCATTAAGCAATGCCACCTAATGTCACTATAAGTAATGGTCTAGTGCCGTCGATAAATTGAAGCAATGCCACCACCATTTTATGAAGTGCTTCCGTCTTGCTTTATTTCCCATGAATTGTGTTTTTGCAGTTACACTTAAATCTCACACCGCTAACATTGCTTCATCCCAGTGGAACTGCACAAATTTGATTGCACATTTACTGACCATGTGCTACTCTCATGACAGTAATACTAATGCTATTGTTTTGCATGTTAATCTAGTGGCAGTGTTGATGTGATGTGATGCTACTTACTTAAGGACACTTTCATACTATCAATCTAGTGCCAATTATAACATAATAGATGATGTTGTTAATCATACGCCACTGCAAAATATCTGTCATTGTTCAAATAAGAGTATTTCATATTTGCGCAAACAGGGATGTCTGTCTCCATATCATTTCGGGATGTCTGTCTCCGTATCGTTTCTATCCGCGCAACCAAAAGCACACACCTCACTTTTAGTAGAACTGCGCAAAATGAGATGGCTATCCCTCGTTGTCGTCGTCTAACCACCCGTCTTCCAGGTATTCCTACATTGTTAGTTACTAGGTAGAATGACCAACGCAATATAAAAGAAGTTGATTCGTACGTTTTACTTCCTGATTGCAGTGTAGGGACGAGTGAAAACAACTGCATCCTAGTTCGGAATGCACTTTCTACCAGTTCATCCATGGACCGAGGACTAGGTGGCACAGCTGCACGACGGTTTTTTGGACAGGTGCGCGGACAAGAGGCATTGTGGTCTACTTATTTCTGCAAATAGCGGTGCTTAAATTTAGTGGAATGCACAAGACTTTCAGCTGGTCAGTACACTACATGGTTCGGTTCAGCATTCTAGCTGAGAAAACAATTATAATTGGTTATTCTGGAAAGAGAGAACCTAACCCTGGATGGTGGCAACAAGAAAAAACCAGAGTGAACTCCAGGAAATTTAAGCCTGCCGGGAGGCCCTTTGCTCAGAGAAACCTTGCTTGTTTTTTCCTAATTTATAAACCTTCTCACAACTTTGTCTTTTGTTGTGAACTAGTATATGTTTGTTATGTTCTATGAATCATTGAGATGTATAAAATTGCTTAACTTATGCTTTTCAAGTTTTTTATGAAGTCGAGTTTAATGTGAGTGTTCCACATGAACGCTGGACTAGCGTGTGAACGTTTGGAACTTACATTCTGGCCTCAGTTAACTGCATGAACCACTGTAACAAGATACATAGTTGCTTATATGTCAGACAGTAGATTGTTGATTGTTAGCTGGTCGATAGCCTAGTGTTGAAGCGAGCTAAGCCAATGTGTCGTGTTTTGCACAACTGCTTACAAGTGGGGTGGCACCAACAGTGTTTACAAGTACTTATGTATACATCAGCGCACAGTTCTCGAACGAGTACTCTATTTCATCAAAGCACACACTTCTCGTATGATAAAGCGTGACAACTTATGTCATACCACGCCATATTCATGAAAAAACTAGTGAGGACGCATTTGTTTTGGCAAAAATTACGATGGTTCTCACATGATTCACGGGCACACAAAAGTAGCAGTAGTTCCCATAGACGGATTCAAAAAGAGTACTATCCCTAGAGGGCTCGATAACAGGCAAGGTTTGGATAATTAGACACAATCCAAACTACTATTAAACACTAGCTAGGGCAACTATTTCATGCCTCGGTCTAATTTTGGCTGGACACAAGACAGACCTTGCCATGAACATCATCGAGGACGTCCGGCAGCAGCTCAATCCTGTGAACCTTCATGAAGACAACCTTGTGGCCTTGCCACTCATAAACTTGTTTGTGGAGGCATGCCACATCATCTTCTTGCGTAAGCTTGACAAGAACAATATGCCTCACAATCGAAGGAGTAGCTTTGAACTTCTTATGCTTCAGTACACCCTGGTCAACACGCCTGACAACAGTGAGGCTAGAATACAACTCTTCATTGGTATAAGCGCAAATGGCTTCCAGGATCCAACAGCCTAAAAACTCTGTTTTCCCAGTGCGTATATTCAGGTCATCCGCCTCATAGCGAGTGACATGTACAACCACACAATCCTTGTCTGTATCAGGGCTCTAATTGAAATAGAAACAAATTCTGAATTACTTTCCAGTATAAGAAACACAAGTTATTTAAACCACTATGTATAACATGGCGTCGAAGCTAATAAAATTTTGCATTATTCATCACCACATACTTAGATGAAAAACCACAATCGAGGGACACATCCTCGAAGGGGGAAAACTTCTCCTGCAGTGCCACGGGGGTTGTACCCTCAAATAGGGCGTTGACCATCTCAGTAGTGGTCGTGGGCGTATCTGGGGTCGGCTCGATGGCTGCCTCCATCTTCTTGGAGCTCTCTGTCTCGTGGGGATTAGCCTCCCGCGTCCGCTCCAATATCGGTAGATCTTTGCCTGGTTCTCCTTGGTCCATCATGAAACTGACGAATACTAGGAGACCACTGAAAGGAAAACACAATCGCAATGACAATGAAACAAAAAAGAGAGTGAGGATCGGTTACTGCTTTGCAAAAGTTCTTTTTTTCTCTAAATGAAAATATACCAACATCACGGATCCGCTTACCTTCCCTTCGTTGGGAGAGAAGAACAGTGGCAGATGCGAGTGCTGCCTTTCTTGAAGACAGTGAGGGGGAAGGGGATTCAGCGAAGAGTGAAATGATGGTTGCTTCGTCCGTCAAACTTAGACTGCGGGGAGGTGGGGTTTTGTGATACGACGGCTCGTTACTGCCGCGCTATGACCGGGGTGACTCTCCGCCTGCATACTGCCTTCTAATTTGGTGGATGGCATTTAGGCCCGCGTGCTGCATGGCCCGCATGTCGCTGAACAAAAGTATAACGGAATTCAGTAGAGGGAGACATTTGGATGACCTAGGAGGAGCCAGGAGTGGTATTGTCTCCACTGTACTAGTAGTAATTGTTTTTCTGGGTGGTTGTAGAGTGTCTCCACTGTACTAGTAGTAATTGTTTCTCTGGGCCCAAGACAAAACAGCCCATCCACCCTAGTAAATAGTAAAATAAATTCAAAAGTCCATATATTTACTGAATAAGAGGTGCTACCCACACCCAACACACCGCCCCCCAAATAAACCTGGGTGTTCTTCTTCCTCCTCACTCCCACCCACCTCACGTCAGCTCGCTCCACTCGTACCCCCAAATTCCTCACCTCACTCCTACAAAAAAAACCCAGCTCCCCTTCTTCCTCACTACTACAGAAAACCCCCAGCTCCCCTTCTTCTTCACTCGCACTACAACTAGGCTCGTCATTCGTTACTCTGCTCAAATCCGTGGGCGCGACGCGATGCGCTCGAGGAAAACGGAGTCGGCTGACCCCAGCGCCAAGAAGATGAGGCTCCCGCCAGCGGCGACGCCTGTTGTAGATCCCGCACCCGGCAGCATGGGGAGAAGCGGTGACCCCGCCCCCACCGGATCCCAGGAACTCGCGGAATCTCGGGTGGACCGCATCAGCGATCTCCCAGACGCCGTCCTTGGGGAGATCATCTCGCTTCTCCCCACAAAGGATTGCTGCCGCACCCAAGTCCTCTCAATTCGGTGGCGCCCTCTATGGCGCGTCGTGCCCCTTAATCTCGACTGTCGTCAGCTATCTTTCTTCAATGATTTTGAAATCCCCAGAGCCATCATCTCCTCCCACCAGGGCTCCGTTCAAAGCCTCCGCATCCTGTCATGCTACCTGAGCAAGCATACCATGCCCTGCACGGTGGATGCCTGGCTGAAATCCCCTAAATTCATAAAACTATAGCTGCTTGAGTTCTACTATTCCCCTGGAAATCACCTACCAGATACCGAATGTCATCTACCTGTGCCCTCAGTACCGATGTCCATCTCGCGGTTTTCCTCCTCTCTCCACACCGCCACCTTTGCGCTGTGCGACCTACCAGACAATCTGGTACTAAACCTTCGACTCCCATTTCTCAAGAAACTTTCACTTGTGCGGGTTCGTATATCGGAGGCCTCATTGCACAGTATCGTCCACTCCAGTTGCCCTGCCCTGGAGTGCTTGGTGTTTGTTTTCGCAGTTAGAATCGGTTGTCTCCAAATAAAGTCGCCTAACCTTGTAAGAATTGGAATTTCTTTTGACGGAAGGCAGCTCATCATCCAAGATGCCCCTTCACTTCAAAGGTTGATCCTTGATTCTAGTTATTCACAGTTGCAAATAACCGTCCTCTCTGCGCCTAAACTGGAGACCTTGGGTGTAATACATGATCTCTGTGCTCATTTTAATATGGTGTTTGGCTCCACAGTTCTTCAGGTACTTTATATTATCATCTACACTTGTAGCCATAAGATGCATTTTAAATTTCTGCGCATAAGTTATGTCATCTTGGAGTTCACATTTTGTACTAATATTATGTTCTATGCTCAATGAAGAGTTTCTCCATGGATGGCCTATCAATGGTGTCGAATTCTATCAAGATCATATATATCCAAATGAATAGTTTTGATCTGAACCAGATTATTGGCTTGCTGCAATGCTTTCCATGTCTGGAGAAGTTGTATATAAAGGTGATAATTTCACGCACATTGGAAGCCCGCATATAGTGTACTAGAATTAACCGTTCAGTTGTTGCTCTTTTGACACTCTTTTTTTATACCTTAATTGTTTTCAATCTTCATGTCTATTTAGGCAACAAGATGGGGTAAGAAAGTTATAACCAATCGGTGGATTCATAAGCATAGGGATTCTCTCACTTCTCATGCGATTCGATTGAAGACAGTAACGCTAGAACGATATGTAGCCAACCGTGCAAACACTAGATTTGTTACATTCTTCCTGCTGAATGCGAGGTTACTATTGTCCATCGGGCTTAAGTTTATCAGCAGCATGGTTTTGATGGATGGGTATGTGCAAGAGCAAAAAAAGGAGTTTCAGGTGGGCAAAAGAGCTTCTGAACGTGTCGGGCTTCTATTTACAACATATTGTGGTCATAATCCAGTAAATTTTATGACCCAGGATGTTCATTCTATGGACCTGGCCGATCCATTTGACTGTGACTGCCGAAAACAGTGCTGGAGTTAGATGTTGTTGCCCTTTTCAACATGGGTTTTTTTGTAAACCTGATGAACAATTAACCCTCGTGCTTTTGTACAGTTTGTAAGCTGGAGTTAGATGTTCTTGCCCTTTTCAACTCGGCTGTGGCTGTCATGTTTTCTTTGAAGCAAGGCAAATGGCTTGCCAGTCGTTTAATTTAGAGTGAAATATTGTAACAACTAACAAATCCCAACCAAGGGAAATCATCACTCTCGCCGGCTGCTTGAGCTCACTGTGCATTACAGAAGCCAAGTGATTAGCTCCCACCAGCACCCACAAACTTATTTCGAACTAGCACATCAAATGGGCTATAAATTTTCATAGGAAAGGCTGCATGACGGTGACAGATTTGGATTCTGACATTTGGGACCCGTGAGGAAATAGCCTATCCAAGGTGGTGTCGACTTATTAGCCAGTCAACAAACGATTCTGCCTACCAGCCGTTGGATTGACATCCAACATCTATCGTGTATCTTCTATATCTTGTCTTCTTCTTCCTCCAGCCACCCAACCAAACCACCCCGTTGGCTCCGCCTGCTGCTGCCTCCCATGGCTGGTTGCGCCTCTGCCGCCCTACCGTACGTACCCTCCAACGTTGGCCAGTCCCTCCCTCTATTCCCCCACACGTCATGTTATTCTCTAGTGACGTCAGCCCCAACACGCACCCGCACCCAAACCAGTCAACCCTCGTACTCCCCTCCGCCTGTGATTGGACCGGCACATCTTCCATGACTCTTGTTTGTTTTGTCCGAGCCTCGCCGTCGTCCTCCGCCTTGCGGCCTTGGTTCGCTCGCCGTGCACGGTGCGCCGCCCTCTTGCGTTGTCAACATCGTCAACAACCGAGAGGAACAAGGAGATGACTGTACATGGAGAGGATGACAGTAGGGACCCACCAGCGTCATGGCAGTACGCAAGCAAGTGCCTCTATATTACAAGCCCAAAAGTATGGTTCCTCCTAATGGTTGAACATCTGGGGCTCACGCCATTGTCAATGTAGTCAATAAATGAGAGAATTACACTACGAGCGGCTGACACCAGGGACCCAGCAGGTCGTGTAGTTTTTTTAGGAACAAGCGGTTGTTATTTATACTAGTTTTAGCGACGGATCAGGGTAACAACGGGGTTGTGCGGGGGCTGTGTCCCATCTAGCCAGGGTTTTATTTATGTTTACCAAATCATGAGCCTAGTTGTGTTTTTTTCTTGCTGAAAATGGTAGCCCGGTTCTATTTTTTCTTAAGAAATATCCAAACGAGGCCTACTTGCTTTATCAGTCCTGCTGGGCTGCAAATCTTTTAAGACGAGGAGAGTTTCATTCGGTTTGCCCAGAAATGGGTTGTACATTTTTAAAACACATCAAACCAGGAATTAGTTTCAATTTTTTTTCATTACAAGATTTTAAATTCCATTGATTTTTATGCGTGGAAAATTATTTGGATTTTATATTTATATAAATTATTTTTCAAATGTGAATCAATATTTTGGGATTAAAAATAGTTGACCGCATTGAAATATGCAAAATTCCCTATAGTTTTTTAACTGTGGCCACAATATGGGGTGTAATGCTAACAAAAAGAAGATGGGCTCCAAAAAAATTCTTAAGAATTAGCAAATGGGTTGTACATTATTAGAAATAATGCACACGACAGCAGTGACTGTTGGATGTCCATCCAACGACTGTTGTGCTTCTTCAATCTCTGCTCTTCCTGCTCCAGCCGCTCAAACAAGCGCCGGTGGGACTGCCTGCTCCCTCCTCCCGCGGCCGGTTATGCTGCCACGTAGGCCTCACCGCCCCTCCGCACTCCCATCGCTGGCCTAGCCATCCCTCTACTCACCCACACCTGATGTTATTCTCCGGGGACGGCAGACGAACCAGTAAACCCTTGTAATCCTCCGCGTGGGAAACAACTGCCGAGTCTTCCCTGGCTCCGTGACGTTCCCTTCCTAGGCCTCGTCGTCGTCCACCGCCCTGGTGCTCTCGACATGGCCTGGTCAACATGGTCAATGAACGACATCCATCAAAAGTGGATTGTACGTGGAGAGGCTGACAGCTGGGTCCACGGCCGCACGCAAGGAAATGCCTCCATATCACGCGCAAAATAATGATTGCTCCACCTGACATCTAGGACCCATGGGAAGGGCTTTTGTATTTCGCGAAAAAAATGTTCCCCCTACTAATAGGTCGGACCCACCAGCTATATCTTCGCACGCAAGGAAGTGCCTCCTTATTACGCACACAAAAATGAATACCCCCTGCTAGCTGGGACCCACCATAGTGGGTGGCTGACTTGTGGGCCTACTAAGTTGACGGGGACGAAGGGCTTTGTGAACTTAGTCAATATGAATGATTATAGCTCCAGTGACCGTACGATGCCCATCCAACGGCCATAGTGCTTCTTCAACCTCTAGTCTTCTTGCTCCAGCCGCCGAAAGCAGCGCCGGTCGAGCCGCCTACTCCTGCCTCCCGTGGCCGGCTGTGCTGCCGCGGAGGCCTCACCGCCCCCATACTACTCCCACCGCTGGTCATGCCATCCCTCCACTCACCCACACCCCCTGTTATTCTACGGCGACGACAGCCTTACACCGCAGCCGAACCAGTGAACCCTCGTACTCCTCTCCGCGTGGGCATCCACTGTCGCGTCTTCCCCGGCTCCGCGTCGTCCCCTTCCTAGGCCTCACCGTCGTCCACCGCCTTGGTGCTCTTGGCGCGGCGTGGTCAATGTGGTCAACGACCGACTTCCATTGGAAGAGTACTATACGTGGAGAGGCTGGCAGCTGGGTCCACGGCCGCAGCTGGCTCCACAGCCACAGCCCAGTTTTTTTCTGGTTTGCCAAGTAAGTCGCTTTGTTAGGCCTGTTGGGCTGCAAATCTTTCAAGACGAGGAGAGCTTCATTCGGCTGGTTGAGAAAATGGCCAACCAGTAATGAGAAATAGGTTGTACATTTTTAAAACACATCAAACCGGCAATTCGTTTCAAATTTCTTTTTTTCATTTCGAGATTTTAAATTGCATTGATTTCCATGCATGGACAATTTTTTGCATTTTATATTGATATACATTTATTTTTAAAATTAGTTTGAATGTGACTCGAAATTTCGGGATTAAAAACAGTTTGGACCACACTGAAATATGCAAAATTTCGTATAATTTTTTAACCGTGGCCACAATATGGGCTGTGATGCTACCAAAAAGAATATGGGCTCCAAAAAACCCTTAAGAATTAGCAGATGGGCGGTAAATTATTAGAAATAATGGCAGATGGGTTGTATGATGTTTTCCATATATTTGAGGCTTTCCTAAAAAAAGGTTGACGCACAAGCACTGACTGTTGGATGTCCATCCAACAGCCGTCGTCCTTCTTCAATCTCTGCTCTTCCTGCTCCAGCCGCTCAAACAAGCGCCGACGGGACTGCCTGGTCCCTCCTCCCCGCGGCCGGCTATGCTGTCGCGCAGGCCTCACCTCCCCACCATACTCCCATCGCTGGCCTAGCCATCCCTCTACTCACCCGCACCTGTTGTTATTCTCCGGCGACGGCAGACGAACTAGTAAACGCTCGTACAGTCGTACTCCCCTCCATGTGGGAAAGAACTGCCAAGTCTTCCCTGGCTCCGTGCCGTTCCCTTCCTAGGGCGACTAGAGGGGGGGTGAATAGGCGATTTTTATGAAAGTCTTCAAAACATGGAAGTTTCGAGGACAAACAATAGAAATAAACCTATTACCATGCAGTGGAAGGTAGACTACACGAAGCTAGCCATAGTCAAGTATTCACTGAAATGAAAGCATAAAGACTAATATCAGCTAGGCAGTATAGATCAGGATGGAAGATAGTATGAAGCCAATTAGAACAAGCAGTCACACAGTGAAGACAAATAACTAATGCAAACAGGCAATGACTTCATAAGGACCAATCAGCACATAAAGAGATGGGAAGGATGGAACCAGTGGCTCGTTGAAGATAATAATTTGTTGGACCAGTTCCAGTTGCTGTGACAACTGTACGTCTGGTTAGGGAGGCTGAGATTCAACTCAGAAGACCGTGTCTTCACCTTATTCCCCTTGAGCTAAGGACACCCAGTCCTCGCCCAATCACTCTGGTAAGTCTTCAAGGTAGACTTCCAAACCTTCACAGACTTCGTTCACCGGCGATCCACAATGACTCTTGGATGCTCAGAACGCGACGCCTAACCGGCTGGAGGATTCACAGTCCTCAAGTGTAATAAGTCTTCAGATCACACAGACAGGAAGACTTAAGTGATGCCTAACACTCTTTGGCTCTGGGTGTTTAGGGCTTCGTCCTCGCAAGGAATTCTCTCTCAAAGGCTTCGAGGTGGGTTGCTCTCAAACGACAAAAGCCGTACACTAACTCTGAGCAGCCAACCGTTTATGGTTGTAGGGGGTGGGCTATTTATAGCCACTAGGCAACCCGACCTGATTTGTACGAAATGACCCTGGGTCACTAAGGAACTGACACGTGTTCCAACGATCAGATTTCAAACACACACGGCAACTTTACTTGGGCTACAAGCAAAGCTGACTTATCCAACTCTGGATAAGATTTGCTCTCATTGTCTTCGCTCGAAGACATAGGATTTTGGTTAAGCATCACTTCAGTCATTCTGATTGGTTCACTTGGACCCCACTTGACAGTACGGTGGTTCCTATGACTTTAACAAAGAAGAAAAAGAACGACGAAACAACTAAGTCTTCGCTCTCCATAGTCTTCACGCAATGTCTTCTCTTGTCATAGTCTTCAATGTGAGTGTCTTCACATACCACCTTTGACTTCAATGTCTTCATACATTTTTAGGGGTCATCTCTGGTAGGAAAACCGAATCAATGAGGGACTTCTACCTGTGTTATCCTGCAATTCTCACAAACACATTAGTTCCTCAACCAGGTTTGTCGTCAATACTCCAAAACCAACTAGGGGTGGCACTAGATGCACTTACAATCTCCCCTTTTTTGGTGATTGATGACAAACTGGCTGAAGTTTTCAACGGGGAATAAAATATGTGAAATTGTAAAGGATAGGGTATTGTCTTCATAAGTGGCAAAGGCTCCCCCTGAAGGTGTGCATATAAGTAATTTGCTCTTGGAATGCAAATGCACATGGCAGGTTGTACTTGTGGAGATCCTCTTCAACTTATGATGATAATTCATCATGCATGATTTGATGTAACTAAGATAATGACATGCATAATGAAAAATGGACATCTGCAAAATGACCTAAGTGCGAAAGTTATCATCGCACATGCGGAATTTATCATCGCATCACAGAATAGCAAATAAGTAGCAGACGACCATCGAGTTTAAGCGTTACAACTTGAAGAACTAAATGCATCGAAAAGCAAGAGTTGTAAGCACTTGGCAAAAGTAGCAAAAGGTAAAGCAACCACCCATATGGACCCGCTTAAAGACTATCAACTCATATGCTTCTCCCCCTTTTGTTAGTAAGGACCAAAAAGGTTTGAAGACATAGAGCACCTACTCGTTCCCATGAGGTGCAGGAGAGGCAGCAGAGTCGTCGTTGAGGTCCGGTGGTGCAGAAGAACTTGGTGCAGTGTCGACACGCGCTGAAGTTGGAGGAGGTGAAGTTGCATCATCTTGGTCATCAATGACTCTTTCAGTGAGGGAGTCCGACGCAAGTGAGCATTCCGTGGCGGAGTTGAGTCAAACTTGAATCTTTCAGTGAAGCCATCGTCCTGCAGATCAGCTTCAGCACTAAGCAAAGTCAAACTCTTCCACGACCTCTGACAGGTTTCATGAGTGACAAAGGCATTCTTGGTGGCAAGATTGCATATGCGGTTGACATCCACCAAGAGGCTTTGCATTTGACGCTTGAGCCAGTTGTGATGCTTGTCCTGTTTCTGGTGTAGCACGAAGAGAAGCTCTCGATAATTGAGAACTCGAGATCGCCTTTGAGGCCTTTGCGCAATGGTTCTACCAGTGGTGTCAGTTTGAGCGCGAGGGGCACATGTGTTGCCAGCCAAGGGATAAACACGCGAGACTGCCTAAACTCCTTCAATGGGCTGGGTGAAGCTTTGGTGATCAACATTGTGAAGATAAATGGGATCCTTAGCAGGCTCTGGGTAAATAGCTTCAATAGACAGATCAACCTCTGGCAAGAAGACAAGATGATTGTGCACAGACGGCTGATAGTTGATGGCAGAGTGAAGCTTGATAAGGCGCATTACCCATGGAGCATAGAACTTCAGACCAAAAATGCTGGAGCCAGATGCAGCCAACTGCCTAATGAAGAAGTCTTGAGCATTGAAGTTGATGCCATTGAAGATATAGAAAACCAAGGTCTTCATTGCTCCTTCAAGCTTCGCTACAGATGAGTGTCCTTTGACAGGCCATAGAGTTTTTCTGATGATATGATAAATGGTGTGAGGCAAATACTCTAGGTCTTCAACAAAGAATTCAGATGGGTAGTCAGCGTCGTGAGGCAAAGGCTTCATCATGCTCAACATTTGACTCATGTTGGGTTCTAGCTTCTGGAAAATGCTCTCCAAAGCATTCTGGTGTTGTTGACAACCTGGCTCATAGTATTCACCAGGAGTGGGCAGGCCTGTGAGCTCAGTGATGTCAAGAGCTTTGGCTTCATGATGGACATTGCCTGTCATCCACTCAAGGACCCAAGTCTTTGGATCCCTGTTGTAGCCTCGAATGTGAAGAGTTGCATAGAACTGTAGCAGAAGCTCTTCATTCCAGTGTTCTTTATCTGTGACAAACTGCAGGAGTCCAGCATCTTTGAAGCAGTCCAATGCTTCTTCAAGGCAGGGCAGGCCAGCTATAGCTTTAGTGTCGAGACGCATATGTGGAAATATGTGCCCTTGATTGTATAAGACGCAGGAATAGTAGTTGTGCTGCTGATAGCTCCAGAACCGATCCGATGAAATGCGAGGTTTGGTGTACGGGTTCTTGGCGCTGCTAAAGAAGGTGTTGTGTGCCACAAAGCCATTCACACTAAAGACCCCAGGTGAAGTTGCAGTGCCTGGGAATCGTGGAAGTCTTGGCTTGGGCTTCTGGATGGTAGGTCTGTGCTCGACATGATAGTCAAATTGTGGACCCGCAGCAGGTGGAGGAACCAGAATGGGCCATCGGACCATAACAGGCTGACCATGATCAAATGCCAGCTCAATTGTATGAGGTCTTGGAGGGGGTACAGGAGCATTGACATTGTCGTTGATCTGGGCTTCAGGGGCCACATTGGCTTCAGGTGCTTTCGTATTGGCTTCGGGCGCTGCAGTGGCTTCAGGTGCATCAGTATTGACTTCGGGCGCTGCAGTGGCTTCAGGTGCATGCACTTCTGGCACCGCAGTAGCTTCAGGCACCACATTAGCTTCAGCCATGACAATGTCATTGGCTTCAGAGTTGATGTTGGTGGCCGCCTCAGGATTGTTAACCTCAACTTCAGAAGCTGGAGGGTCGGACACGTTCTCCTCGAGAACAACATCTTGGTGGGACGGGGGTGTAGCAACTATTTCTACTTCAATTCTTGGTTCTTCTCTTTCATCGGCTGATGCAGCCGGAATATCTTCAGCGATTTTGGCTTCAAACTCTGACACGTGCATAGTGGGAGTGACTTGGGGCCTCGGTCCTTTACAAAGCCTGCGTAATGCTGGCGACGCTTGCAGAGATGGAGTGTGCTGGGCCTCAAAGTCAATGTCATCTTGCACGGGTGAGGTGACTTGTGGTTGGGGAGAACTTGGGGTGTCTTGTCGTTGTGGGTGATCGGCCCATGATGCATCCTAAGCAGTTGGCGTCAAAGGACGACCAATGCTGATTTGAGGAAGGACTTCATCCTCGAGCACAGGCGATGATACCAACTGGTGCTCGATCTGAGGAAGGACTTCATCATCTTCAACATTGTTGTGAGGACCAATGTCTTCAGCTGCGATGGGGTCAACAGTTGGATTGTCTTCAGCTTCAGGAGCCTCTGTGGAAGCAGGCTCATGAACTATCATTTGGCGTTCTTGATGTTCAGATGCAGGACGAGCCACTGAGATTGGCTCGACCTCAAGGGGCTCTGTGGGAGCAGCACGGTCTCTCTTCTTGGTTTTGCGTTTCTTGGTTGGAGGAGCATCATCAGTGGTGGCCTTGGTTTTGCGCTTTCTGGCTTCGGCTTCAGCTGCCCTTGTTTTCTTCAGTTCTGAAGCCACTGTGGGGACCTTAGGCTTCGAGCCTGTCATACTTGCTGGTAAGACAATCAGATGTACTTCCTGCCTTGGTGCTTCGGGTTCTGCCACAGCTGGCTTCTTCTTCTTCTTAACCGCCATTCGGGGGTCTATGCCTGGTCGCCCCAAAGCCTTGCGCTTTTCAGCTTCATTGTATCCCTGAACACATTTAGCACCAAGGTCCTTTATGCGCTCACGAGAACCTTTGGCTTCTTCGCATTTCGTGCAGAATGCTTCCTTGAGCTCATGCATCATGACCTGGAAGTTCTGAATGTCTTCAACAGTGAGCTTGGCCATATGCTTCTTGAACTGGGCCTTTTCATAATCTGTCTTATGCTTCAGCTCAACAATTTTCTGAGCTAGAGCCAGCTCAGCAGCAATGGCTCCATGGAAGGCGACACTGAGGCTAATGGGAAGCTGAATATCATCAAAGCTAACATGTGGGCTGTCAAACCACTCATCAATGAACTTGTTTATGATTTCAACATCAAAGAGAGGAAGGTCATTGAAGATTTTTGCCTCTTGTTTTCTCTTGATCAACTGCTCAAGAGCGTCATCGCCAAGGTCATCGTCGCTGGACAGATCAATGGCGTCATTCTCGTTGCGCAGAACAGCAGCAGGGGTCAGTGCTTGGCTGGTGGGTTGCATGGGCATCTTCACTTTGGAGGGCTTGGAGATGTGTGATAGATCTTCAGACTGCACACTGTGTTCAGGAGGTGCAGTGGCCAGAGGCTTCGCCCGTGAAACCTTTGGTGCAGGGGCAGGCTTCGAAGCTTTAGGTTTCTTTAGCTTCTTTGGCTTCGGTGGTGCAGGCGCTTCGTCAGAATTAGCGACGTCTGCAGGTTGATCCACGACTTCCCCTTCAACCTTTATGTGAGTAATGAGACCTTCTAAGTTATAGAAGGGCCCAACCAGATTGGGTTCAGCTTCGCGTGTGCCGTCAGCACGAGGAGCAGAGGGGCCTGGATTGAAGTCTAATCCCCATGACTTCTTGTTTTCTTTGGCCGAGTTCCTGGCAAACTGGAAGTTGCGCTTGAACATATTGTCGTCACGACACCATAGCAATGATGATGGGTCTGCATCGGCAGGCTGTGGTCCACGGACCATGCAAGGATAGAAGCCTTGTTCAATGGCTTCAGCTCTGGATCTAGGTTGAAGATTTCTGTACAAGATGTCTCCCCACGGTCGCTTGATGGCATTTTTCTTAGCATATTCCTGGGTCACAAACCTGTACTTGAACCATTGGTCTGCCCAATATCTTCGAATCCATTGGATTCGGGTTTTCCGCTGATTGTAGTCCTCCTCTGGATCTGTCTTGTACAGCTCATAGAGGTCAGGAGGCAAATCTCTTGAGGTGTTCCCACGACGATGTCTGCCACCCTTCCTTGCAGATTTCTCTGTCGCCATGAAGTTTAGACTAAAAGGCTTCAACACTGTCAAAGTCTTCCGTCTACTGGTCAGACAAGAACTGGCTTCAGCAGAATTTATATGGTGCTGTAAGAACTCTGCAAATGAATGCAGACTATGAGAACCAAGGGATTCTCCCACGAACATGTACCTGTGACAGCATTAAGGTGCGAGGGAAGGGGAATAGGTCATATGCATTCTCAGAAGATTTTGAAGATAAATCAGTTTAGAAGACATTGACCTCATAGTGCGAAGACATTCACTCAGAGGTAGAGAGTTGGTTCCAGATTTGTATGAATCCACGAAGAAGTACAAGTGAGGAATCTAACTACTTTGTGAAGCATAAGTGAATATACTAGGCATGTTATGAGATGCAGTATGAGATAGATCCAACTTGTGTGAACAAAAACTACTTGTGGTAGAAAAGGATGAATCTATCAGATCAAAAAGACTGTAAAAAGGAGGTTTTATTTACTACACGAGGAACTGCTAGACGGAGTGGGAGAGGAGGCCGAGCAGTTCGATCTTCCGTGCCCTAACTTGGCGACGGAGGACACTTACGGTGACGGCGGAGAAGACGATGTCCGCGACCGGCGTGAGGACGGCGTCGGTGAGGTCGCGGCAGCTAAGCGCTTCGTCGTCGGCGTCGTCGAGGGCTAGCGGTGGCGCAAGGGTTTGTGCGAGAGTGGAAGAAGAAATAATGACTGGGGTGAGGCGTGTATTTATAGGGACAGGGACGGCACAGTGTTATTACACAGGTGCCCCTGGCGGTTCACATCTGAAGGACACGTGGCGATCATGCAACACATTGGAGGTTGTTCCATGTTCCCATGCATGCCTGGATTGTCGGGTGGTCGTTCCCACTTCTCCGGGTTTCAGGTTGAAGGATTTAGCATTGAAAACAGATTAATGTTTGTCTCTGTGTCTTTTGCTGACAAGGACGCAGAGAAGACATTTTGACAGTGTCAATAGAATGCATATGATTTGGATAGACAGACTTAAGATAGAAGCATAGAGGGGTTAGGGTCCGATCACATTCAATTAGTTCAAGAGATTCAACAAGAAGACATAGCTATAAGTGAATGATGTAGAGGACAGAAACCAAATTGAGGCCATGTTAACATTGACAACAAACAGAAAAGGAAGACTTTGCAAATGTAACGCCATGTGAAAAACACTTCTTAAGGGAAGAATTTGGTGGTGGCGTTACCCATCGTATAGGAAGTATTAGACTCAGACACGGTGCACAATTATCGTGGCGCTCCGAAGTCAAATTCCACGTTAATGTATTCACACTCAGAATGCAAGTCCTCATTGATTGAAGACATACGTTACTTCGTGTGTTGCACATCTAAGCCATCAACATGCATAAGTGTTAGGATGTGTGCCTGATCACAGGACATTTGAGGATTCCAAGATATTTAGCTCACACCGTAACTTGCAAAATCTCTTCTCATCCAAGGGCTTTGTGAAGATATCTGCCAGTTGTTCTTCAGTGTTGACGTGTATGATATCAATATCTTCCTTCATGACATGATCTCTGAGAAAGTGATGACAAATTTCAATGTGCTTTGTCTTCGAGTGCTGAACTGGGTTGTTAGCAACCTTGATGGCGCTCTCGTTGTCGCAGTAGAGTGGCACTTGCTTCAGATGAATGCCATAGTCCTTGAGAGTTTGCTTCATCCATAGAAGCTAAGCGCAGCAAGATCCAGAAGCAATGTATTCAGATTCAGCAGTGGAGAGAGGTACACAGTTCTGCTTCTTTGAAGATCAACATACAAGTGATCGTCCTAGAAAGTGACATGTGCCTGATGTAGACTTGCGATCCACCTTGTCACCGGCATAATCAGCATCCAAGAATCCAACTAGATCAAAATTTGAGCCCTTTGGATACCATAATCCTAGTGTTGGGGTGTGAACCAAATATCGAAGAATTTGCTTCACAGCTAAGTGATGCGATTCCTTTGGTGCCTCTTGGAATCGGGCACACATGCAAACACTAAGCATGATATCTAGCCTAGATGCACATAAATAAAGCAAAGAACCAATCATGGAGCGGTATACCTTTTGATCGAACTCTTTACCATTGTCGTCGGGACCCAGATGGTGTTTAGCTGGCATTGGCGTCGTGTAGCCTTTACAGTCTTGCATTCCAAACTTCTTCAGGCAATCTTTGAGGTATTTCTCTTGAGATATGAAGATGTTGTTGTGTTGCTGTCATATTTGAAGATCAAGGAAGAACTTCAGCTCCCCCATCATGGACATCTGATATTGCTCTTGCGTCATGTATCCAAACTCATCACTGTATTTCTGATTAGTGCAGCCAAAGATAATGTCATCCACATATATTTGGCACACAAACAGTTCACCATCATATGTCTTAGTGAAGAGAGTGGGATCTAGGGAACCAGGTTTGAAGCCTTTGCTCTTCAGGAAGTCTTTGAGTGTGTCATACCAAGCTCGAGGGGCTTGTTTCAGGCCAGACAGTGCCTTGTTGAGCTTGTAAACCATGTCAGGATGTTTTGGATCTTCAAAGACAGGCGGTTGTGCAACATACACTTCTTCTTCAATCTTGCCATTGAGAAAAGCGCTCTTCACATCCATTTGATACAGAAGAATGTTATGATGACTTGCATAGGCCAGCAGTATGCGTATAGCTTCAAGCCTAGCCACAGGAGCAAATGTTTCATCGAAGTCAATTCCTTCAACTTGAGTGTATCCTTGGGCAACGAGACGATCTTTGTTGCTGACAACTTGACCATGCTCATCTTGCTTGTTGCGATATATCCATTTAGTGCCTATGATATTGTGCTTACAAGGATCAGGACGCTTGACCAGTTCCCATACATTATTCAACTCAAATTGTTGAAGCTCTTATTGCATAGCTTGAATCCATTCAGGTTCCATAAAGGCTTCATCAACTTTCTTGGGTTCAAATATTGAGACAAATGCGAAGTGTCCACAAAAATTTGCTAGTTGTGTTGCCCTTGAATGAGTGAGTGGACCAGGTGCATCAATGCTGTCAATTATTCTCTCAATCTGTACTTCATTTGCAACACGAGGATGAACAGGACGAAGATTTTGCTCTTGCTGATCATTGTCATCGTTAGAAGGAATGTCTTTAGGCTGAGCATTGTCTTCAGGTTGATCAGATGCAGAGATGATGATTTCCTCTTTAGGCTGAGCTTCAGACGGTATGATTTCTCCAGTTCCCATAAGCTTGAAGGTTTCACTGGATGGAACTTCATCTAGCACATTTGGCAGGTGCTCTCTTTGCGAGCCGTTAGTCTCATCGAACCGCACATCCATAGTTTCAACCACTTTATAGTGAAAGAGGTTGAAGACTCTGTAGGAGTGCGAATCCTTTCCGTATCCAAGCATAAAACCTTCATGTGCTTTCGGTGCAAATTTTGAAGTGTGATGCTGATCCTTGATCCAGCACCTAGCACCAAATACTCTGAAGTAACTGGCGTTTGGCTTCTTACCAGTGAGGAGGTCATAGGATGTTTTGTTCAGAAGCTTGTGAAGATAAACACGGTTGATGATATGGCATGCAGTATCAATGGCTTCAGGCCAGAACTTTCTTGGAGTCTTGTATTCGTCGAGCATCGTCCGGGCCATCTCAATAAGTATTATGTTCTTGCATTCCACGACGCCATTCTGCTGCGGCGTGTACGGAGCTGAGAATTCATGAGTGATGCCCAAAGTACCAAGATAAGTGCCGAGGCCAGTGTTCTTGAATTCAGTGCCATTGTCACTTCTGATGTGTTTGATCTTGACGCCATAGTTGTTCATGGCTCGATTGGCGAAGCGTTTGAAGACATCCTGCACTTCAGTCTTGTAGAGGATTATATGCACCCATGTATATCTTGAATAATCATCAACAATGACGAAGCCATAGAGACAAGCAGTAGTAGTAAGAGTTGAGTAGTGAGTGGGACCGAAGAGGTCCATGTGTAGTAGTTTGAAGGGTTGAGTCATTGTCATGATTGTCTTTGAGGGATGCTTGGCCCTCGTCATCTTTCCAGCTTCACACGCACCGCATAGGTGGTCCTTTTTGAACTTGACGCCCTCGATGCCTATGACATGCTTCTTCTTTGCAAGAGTGTGCAAGTTCCTCATGCCAGCATGCCCTAGCCTCCGATGCCAGAGCCAGCATTCTGAAGCTTTTGCAAGAAGACATACGGCAAGCTGTGGTCCTGCTGATAAATCTACCACGTACAAATCATCTTTCTGATACCCTTCAAAGACTAGAGACTTGTCAGATTCCATTAGAACAAGGCAACGATATTTTCCAAATATCACAATCATGTTTAAATCGCAAAGCATTGAGACAGACATTAAGTTGAAACCAAGGGATTCAACAAGCATCACTTTATCCATGTGTTGATCCCTTGAGATTGCAACTCTACCTAGACCCAATACCCTACTTTTACCAGTATCAGCAAATGTGATGTGACTCTTGTCAAATGGACGTAAGGTTGAGTCCATGAGAAGACTTTGCTTGCCAGTCATGTGATTAGTACACCCACTATCAATAATCCATTCTGAAGAAGCTGGTGTCATACCCTACAGTGCAGTTAGGGGGATAGGCTTCACGAAGAGAATTTTAAAGCATGAACATTTGATGAGCAAGTGGATTATGAAAGCTTAGATCGAGATTAGGACTGATAGAACAAGTAGCAAGCGACTCAGGAACAAAATACATAATAAGACCATTTGGGCATTTGATCTTGTGCCCTACAAGATGTTTAAGGTCCCCAGCAATAGCTTCAGACGCATTTGATTTTCGGCTGGAGACCTTTCCCTGCAAAAGAGAGTTAAGCTTTCTTAGCCACCCACATCTTCAAGGGTGGCTTCGAAGCAATGAGTCTAAGTGCAGCATCTGAGAACTTTGGCTTTGGAGCCCTAGCAAATAGTCTTGCAAGTGGACAATAGTACTCATAAGAATAAGTAGAGTAGTTCTTGGTCTTACGAACATGGCAGTTTGATGAAACACGCTCATATTCATAGGCATGAGTGTGGTTTCCCTGCAAAACATTTGTGTTAGTGCGACTCGGGTGAGTCCTTTGTCTGTATGAAGCCTTTGGACCATATGTATGAAGCCTTTGGACCATATGAAGCATGTGGTCTGGAGTTTGTCTTCTTCACTTGTGGTGTCATGACGACATTCACAGGAAGATTCTACAAACACTTTTTCGGCACCCAGACTTTCTTCATACGTGGCACATTCCTGCAGTTAGTACCAATATACCTGGCAAACACTTCACCATTCTGATTCTTAAACAGTTTATAGTTTGCATCAAAAGGATTCATCAATAACAATGGGATTAGCACAAGTGAAGCCAGATAGGGTGGATGGATCCACTGAAGGTTCCTTTGCAGCAACCCATGTGGCTTTGGGGTACTGCTCAGGTTTCCAGTAAGAGCCATCAGCATTCATTTTCCTTTCGAACCCAACACCCTCTTTCCTAGGTTTTGGTTCAAGATCTGCCTATTGAGGACATCACATAGTGTCTGATGCCCTTTGAGACTTTTGTACATCCTTGTTTCAAGCAATGTCTTCAACCTAGCATTTTCATCAGCAATAGTCGTGGTATTCTCAGCAGAGGGGTTAGTTACCACATCAACAGTTGAAGATATTGCAATAGTAGCAGCAGTAGAACATCCAGCAACAGAAGTAGCGTTGTCACGCTCAATGCATTTAAGACATGGTGGTTCAAATCCTTCCTGAGCGGAACTGATCTATTCGGCGCGAAGTGATTCATTTTCCTTTTGAAGATCTTCATGAGCCGCTCTCAATTTCTCAAGATCTTGCTTCCTTTGAAGATAATCATAGGAAAGCTTTTCATGAGTTGTTGAGAGCGTTTCATGACGACTTTCAAGTTCCTCATACTTAACATGAAGATTTTTTATGTCTTCAATTAAGGACTGAGATCGAGTCATTTCAGCGTCTAACAGATCATCGCTTTTTTCTAACAGTTTTTGAATATGTTCCATAGCTTTCTGTTGTTCAGTTGCAATTTTAGCAAGTGTTTTGTAGCTGGGTTTGGAACCACAATCAGAGTCATATTCACTGGATGTTTGATAGTGAATAGTGCGTGTGTTTACCTTGGCACCGCGTGCCATGAAGCAGTAGGTGGGAGCGGAGTTATCCTTGTCATTTGCATCGGCGTCGGTGATGAAGTCATTGTCTTTAGTGTTGAAGATGGACTTCGTAACGTATGTTGTAGCCAGACTTGCAACGGCAGAATCAGACTCCTCCTCAGACTCCACCTCCGCCTCCTCAGAAGCGGACTCCTCCTCTGAATCCATTTCCTTGCCAACAAACACACGAGCCTTGCCAGATGAGCTCTTCTTGTGTGATGAAGACTTTGAGGAAGACTTGGAAGAAGACTTTGAGTATTTCTTCTTCTTCTTGTCGTCAGAATCATATTCCTTGCTCTTCTTCTTATTCTTGTTCTCATTGTCCCACTGCGAACACTCAGAGATGTAGTGACCAGGTTTCTTGCACTTGTGACATGTTCTCTTCTTGTAGTCATGAGCAGAAGCTTCATCATTCCTTGAGCTGGATCGTGAGGACTTTCTGTAGCCTTTCTTCTTGGTGAATTTCTGAAACTTCTTCACAAGCATAGCAAGCTCCTTTCCAATGTCTTCAGGATCATCCGAACTGCAATCAGATTCTTCTTCAGATGAGGAAATAGCTTTTTCCTTCAAAGCACGAGTTCGCCCATAGTTGGGACCGTAGATGTCTCTTTTCTCAGAAAGCTGAAACTCATGTGTGTTGAGCCTTTCAAGTATGTCAGACGGATCGAGTGTCTTGAAGTCAGGGTGTTCTTGAATCATCAGGGCTAGGGTGTCAAATGAGTTGTCTAGTGATCTCAGGAGTGTCTTGACGACTTCATGCTTGGTGATCTCAGTAGCGCCGAGGGCTTGAAGCTCATTTGTGATGTCAGTTTGTCGATCAAACGTGAGCTGAACATTCTCATTGTCGTTTCTCTTGAAGCGGTTGAAGAGGTTGCGAAGGACACTGGTTCTTTGATCTCTCTGGGTTGAGACGCCTTCGTTGACCTTGGATAGTCAGTCCCAGGCTAGCTTAGATGTTTCGAGAGCACTCACACGGCCATACTGCCCTTTGGTCAGATGACCACAGATGATGTTCTTGTTAGTGGAGTCCGGTTGAACAAACTTCTTGACATCAGCAGCGGTGACACCTTCACCGGCCTTGGGGACGCCATTCTTAACGACATACTAGAGGTCGACATCAATGGCTTCAAGATGCATGCGCAACTTATTCTTCCAGTAGGGATATTCAGTTCCATCGAAGACTGGGCACGCAGCGGAGACTTTGATTATCCCTGCAGTCGACATAGTTAAAACTCCAGGTGGTTAAACCGAATCACACAGAATAAGGGAGTACCTTGCTCTGATACAAATTGAAAGTGCTAGTGATCGACTAGAGGGGGGTGAATAGGCGATTTTTATGAAAGTCTTCAAAACATGGAAGTTTCAAAGACAAACGATAGAAATAAACCTATTACCATGCAGCGTAAGGTAGACTACACGAAGCTAGCCATAGTCAAGTATTCAATGAAATGAAAGCATAAAGACTAATAGCAGCTAGGCAGTATAGATCAGGATGGAAGATAGTATGAAGCCAATCAGAACAAGCAGTCACACAGTGAAGACAAATAACTAATGCAAACAGGCAATGACTTCACAAAGACCAATCAGCACATAAAGAGATGGGAAGGATGGAACCAGTGGCTCGTCGAAGATAATGATTTGTTGGACCAGTTCCAGTTGTTGTGACAATTGTACGTCTGGTTAGGGAGGCTGAGATTCAACTCAGAAGACCGTGTCTTCACCTTATTCCCCTTGAGCTAAGGACACCCAGTCCTCGCCCAATCACTCTGGTAAGTCTTCAAGGTAGACTTCCAAACCTTCACAGACTTCGTTCACCGGCGATCCACAATGACTCTTGGATGCTCAGAACGCGACGCCTAACCGGCTGGAGGATTCACAGTCCTCAAGTGTAATAAGTCTTCAGATCACACAGACAGGAAGACTTAAGTGATGCCTAACACTCTTTGGCTCTGGGTGTTTAGGGCTTCGTCCTCGCAAGGAATTCTCTCTCAAAGGCTTCGAGGTGGGTTGCTCTCAAACGACAAAAGCCGTACACTAACTCTGAGCAGCCAACCGTTTATGGTTGTAGGGGGTGGGCTATTTATAGCCACTAGGCAACCCGACCTGATTTGTACGAAATGACCCTGGGTCACTAAGGAACTGACACGTGTTCCAACGGTCAGATTTCAAACACACACGGTAACTTTACTTGGGCTACAAGCGAAGCTGACTTATCCAACTCTGGATAAGATTTGCTCTCATTGTCTTCGCTCGAAGACATAGGATTTTGGTTAAGCATCACTTCAGTCATTCTGATTGGTTCACTTGGACCCCACTGAACAGTATGGTGGTTCCTATGACTTTAACAAAGAAGAAAAAGAACGACGAAACAACTAAGTCTTCGCTCTCCATAGTCTTCACGCAATGTCTTCTCTTGTCATAGTCTTCAATGTGAGTGTATTCACATACCACCTTTGACTTCAATGTCTTCATACATTTTTAGGGGTCATCTCTGGTAGGAAAACCGAATCAATGAGGGACTTCTACCTGTGTTATCCTACAATTCTCACAAACACATTAGTTCCTCAACCAGGTTTGTCGTCAATACTCCAAAACCAACTAGGGGTGGCACTAGATGCACTTACACTCACCGTCGTCCACCGCCCTGGTGCTCTCGGCGCGGCCTGGTCAACGTGGTCAACGACCAACATGCATCTTAAGTAGACTGTACGTGGAGAGGCTGACAGCTGGGTCCACGGCCGCACGCAAGGAACTGCCTCCTTATTACGCGCAAAATAATGATTCCTCCACCTGACATCTGGGAACCACCGAAAGGGCCTCTGTATTTCGTGAAAAAATGTTACCTCCGCTCACGTTTGGACCCACCAGCTATATCTTCGCACGCAAGGAAGTGTCTCCTTTTTACGCACAAAAAAATGAATACTCCCCCTGCTATCTGGGACCCAGTATAGTGGCAGGCTAACTTGTGGGCCTACTAAGTTGACGGGGACGGAGGGCTTTGTCAACTTAGTCAATATGCACGATTCTAGCTCCAATGACCGTACGATGTCCATCCAACGGTCGTAGTGCTTCTTCAACCTCTGGTCTTCTTGTTCCAGCTGCCCAAACTAGCACCGGTTGTGCCTAGTGCTCCTGCCTCCCATGGCCGGCTGCGATGCGGCGGAGGCCTCACCGCCCCCTACTACTCCCACCGCTGGCCAGGCCATCCCTCCACTCACCCACACCCCATGTTATTCTGCGGCGACGGCAGCCTCACACTGCAGCGAACCAGTAAACCCTCATACTCCTCTACGCGTGGGCATCCACTGCCGCGTTGATAACCCACAAGTATAGGGGATCACAACAGTTTTCGAGGGTAGAGTATTCAACCCAAATTTATTGATTCGACACAAGGGGAGCCAGAATATTCTCAAGTATTAGCGGCTGAGTTGTCAATTCAACCACACCTAGAAACATAATATCTGCAGCAAAGTATTTAGTAGCAAAGTAATATGATAGTAGTGGTAACGATAGCAAAAGTAACGGTAGCAAAAGTAATGTTTTTAGTATTTTGTAGTGATGATAACAATAGCAACGGAAAAGTAAATAAGCGAAGAACAATATATGGAAAGCACGTAGGCAATGGATCGGTGATAGAGAACTATGCCGGATGTGGTTCATCATGTAACAGTCATAACCTAGGGTGACACAGAACTAGCTCCAATTCATCAATGTAATGTAGGCATGTATTCCGAATATAGTCACACGTGCTTATGGAAAAGAACTTGCATGCCATCTTTTGTCCTACCCTCCCGTGGCAGCGGGGTCCTAGTGGAAACTAAGGGATATTAAGGCCTCCTTTTAATAGAGTACCAGACCAAAGCATTAACACATAATGAATACATGAACTCCTCAAACTATGGTCATCACCGGAAGTGGTCCCGATTATTGTCACTTCGGGGTTGCCGGATCATAACACATAGTAGGTGACTATAGACTTGCAAGATAGGATCAAGAACTGTCATATATTGATGAAAACATAATAGGTTCAGATCTAAAATCATGGCACTCGGGCCCTAGTGACAAGCATTAAGCATAGCAAAGTCATAGCAACATCAATCTCAGAACATAGTGGATACTAGGGATCAAACCCTAACAAAACTAACTCGATTACATGATAAATCTCATCCAACCCATCACCGTCCAGCAAGCCTACGATGGAATTACTCACGCATGACGGTGAGCATCATGAAGTTGGTGATGGAGGATGGTTGATGATGACGATGGCGATGGATTCCCCTCTCCGGAGCCCCGAATGGATTCCAGATCAGCCCTCCCGAGAGAGTTTAGGGCTTGGCGGCGGCTCCATATCGTAAAACACGATGAATCTTTCTCCTTGATTTTTTTCTCTCCGAACACGAATATATAGAGTTGGAGTTGAGGTCGGAGGAGCTCCAGGGGGGCCACGAGGTAGGGGGCGCGCCCAGGGGGACAGGCGCGCCCCCCACCCTCGTGGCTAGGGTGTGGGCCCCCTGGCCTTGATCTTTTGCCAGTATTTTTTATTATTTCCAAAAATATGCTCCATGGAGTTTCAGGTCATTCCGAGAACTTTTATTTCTGCACATAAATAACACCATGGAAATTCTGCTGAAAATGGCATCAGTCCTGGTTAGTTCCATTCAAATCATGCAAGTTAGAGTCCAAAACAAGGGCAAAAGTGTTTGGAAAAGTAGATACGACGAAGACGTATCACGCGTCTTCCCCGGCTCCGCGTCGTCCCCTTCCTAGGCCTCGCCGTCGTCAACCGCCCTGGTGCTCTCGGCGCGGCATGGTCAACGTGGTCAAGGAACGGCTTCCATCGGACGTGGACTGTACCTGGAGAGGCTGACAGCTAGGTCCACGGCCGCAGCAAGGAAGTGCCTCCTTATTACGCGGAAAATAATTATTCCTTCACCTGACAGCGGGGACCCACCGGACGGGCCACCATATTTCGCAAAAAAAACGTTTCCCCCCTGACTGCTGGGACCCACCAGCTACATCTTCGCACGCAAGCAAATGCGTCCGGGCAAAAAAACGATTCGCCCCCTGACTGCTGGGACCCACTAGCTACATATTCGCACGCAAGGAACTGCGTGACGGTCGGGACCCACCTGGTCGAAGCGTACATAGCCTTGTCATTCTGGTCGCAAACGTGTACGTACATATTGGTCGATGTAGAGCGCACACGTGTCGTAGTAGAGGCGTGCATGTAGCATGTACACGTACGTACAGTGGCCAATGTCCAAGAAAGAAAATACGGCCATGTACGTACATACGGGCGGGGTCTCGAACGCCTATTCGCGCATACGTACAACCACGGCTCGTGTACATGGCTGGGTGGGAACGGAGAAACAGCGTCGTCGTCGTGTTCATGGGGACCCAACCACTGGGTCAGAACAGAATGCATCGTCGTGTTCATCGGGAGGGCTTGGACAGAACAGCCGATGGAAACGAGGCCTGGCGTACCGCAGAACGGAGGAAATGGCCTTGTGTTCGACCGGGCACGTTCAAAACGGGATCCTGTTCATCGGGAGGGGTCTGGCGTACCTCAAAACGGAGGAAACGGACTTGTGTTGGACCTCCTACGGTCGAAACGGGGTCCTGTTGATCGGGGGGGTGTGGCGTACCGCAAAACGGAGGAAGCGGACTTGTGTTGGAGCGCTACGGTCGAAACGGGGGTCCTGTTCATCGGGAGGGGTGTGGCGTATCGCAAGACGGGGCTCCACGGGATACTGTTCATCTCCACCGTCGACCCCATCCAGCCTCCACGGGCTACTATTCATCCATTGTCGACCTCCTACAGCCTCCACCTGCGACTGTTCATCCACGAGCTCATGTTCATCCAGCCTCCACCGCGCGCTACTCCACCAGCTATTGTTCAACCAGCCCTCTCCATGGGCTCCTGTTCAACCACCCCTCCACGAGCTACTGTTCATCCAGCCCTCCACCATCTACTGTTCATCCAGCCCTCTGCGGGGTGGTCCTGTTCATCCATCCCTCCACGGGGTCCTGTTCATCCAGCCCCAACTGGCTGGATCGGTCGGGGTCCTGTTCATCCACCCCCGCCGGGAACTGTTCATCCAAACCCCCCAGCAACACTCACTGTTCATCCAGAGGCAGCATCGATCGACTTCAGTTAGCAGCAGTAGCGAAGGAATCGCTCGATCGGGTTCAGTTAACAGCCATTGATCGATCGCTCGGGTTCAGTAACATGCAGCCTGCAGTTCAATCGCTCGGGTTGAGTTAGAGCCCAACGCCTTGCTCGGGTTCAGTTAGAGCCCAACGCCTCGCACCCACGCATGTGCGTGTACGAGATAAACACGCATCGCTTGGCCCCGACCACCCACCGTAACCAGGAACACCCCGATATTTTCCTCGCCCTCGCTTCTATCACGGTTTTTTCCGTCATGGACAGCCCAAAGAATGTCATGCGGCTGCGTCTCCGGCCCGCCCAGGACGAAAAGCCCATTTTCTGTCATGATTTTTTGTCATAGAAGTAGGAGCCCACCACATCTATGATGATACCGGGTTTTGTCACAATTATCGTCATAGAAGTGTCATAAGTATGACAGGAAAAAAATTCGTTCGGCCCAAAATGTCACGGATGTGTCTTTTTTGTAGTGTATACTCATCGCAAGGCCATAAGCATGTTTTGGTGGCGGCATCTCGTGTGGAACTTTCACTTGGTTCAACATATGACCGGCGAGCGGAGCTGTCACTAGAAGAAGCCCCCAAGGATCGCCTCCTTGAAGAACTCCTTCCAAAAAGGTGCATCGTGTTCACGTACAATTTTCTAAAAAAATTGAGTGACAAAAATTTATCAACAAAACTTTATAAGATTGATAGCAACTACTCATAGGTATACATAGAGGCTATATCAAGCATTCCAACTACTTAGAACACTAAGAATTCAACATGCAAGCTCATCTACAGCAGCACCAAGAGTAGCTAATTATTCAAAATATAAACCACTAAAACAAAAACTAATTGGACAAATGGTGGAGTCACATACCAAGCAAAAATCCCGCTTAACAGTTTCAAAAACGGAGCTTCGAGCAAAGAGATCGAAATCCGTGGGTTTGAGAGCAAGAACACGTGAGAGAGAGCAATGGAGATTTTTTTTCTGGAGGTAAGTGATGATGCAGTATGAAGAGATAAGTGAGGGGGGCCACGTGGGGACCACAACCCACCAGGGGGCGCCTGGGGGTCCTGGCGTGCCCAGGTGGGTTACGCCCACCTCGTGCACCTCCCTATGATATTATTTGCACCAAAAATTCAGAAATATTTAGAAAAAAATATTAAATTTTCAGGGAATTCTGGGAACTTTTATTTTTGGGTCATTTTTTTATTGCACGGGAAAATCAGAAAACAGACAAAACATGGCATTTTATTTTATTTAACTAATAAAAACAGAAAACAAAAAAAGTAGGGACAGAAGGTAGTGCTTACTAAATTCGTCAACTTCATACCACTCAAAAATGATCCATTAATAAGGTCGATCAAGTCTTATTAACAACCACTTTCATTTGGCATGAAATCAAAGAAATTTCGTAAATCACAAAGTTACCTCAATGGGGATATGAATGTCCCCAACAATAAGCATTTCATATTTCTCTTTAACAGTAGGTAGAGGTATTTGAAAACTTCCAATAGTGATTGTCGGAGATTTTTCAATAACATTAATACCATCCACTTGGAATTGTTTCTTCGGAAAGTGAACCGTATGCTCATTACAATTGATATGAAAAGTGACATTGCTTTTATTGCAATCAATAACAGCCCCTGGAATATTCAAGAAGGGTCTATCAAGGATAATCGACATGTTGTCATCCTCGGGCATCTCAAGTATAACAAAGTCAGTCAAAATAGTAACATTAGCAACAACAATGGACACATCCTGACAGATACTGATAGGTATGGCAGTTGATTTGTCATCCATTTGCAAAGATATTTCAGTAGGTGTGATTTTATTCAAATCATGTCTTTTATATAAAGAGAAAGGCATAACACTAACACCAGCTCCTAAATCACACAATGACACAAAGCAGTTTTAACATAATTCTTTTTGATAGAGCAAGGTATAGTTGGTATTCCCTGATCTCCAAGTTATTTAGGTACTCCATCTTTAAAAGTATAATTAGCAAGCATAGTGGAGATTTCAGCTTTTGGTATTTTTCTCTTATTTGTGATGATGTCTTTCATATATTTTGCATAAGGAGGCATTTTCAAGATATCAGTCAAGCGAGTACGCAAAAAGACTGGCCTCGGCATTTTAGCAAAGCGTTCAAATTCTTCATCGTCATTCTTTTTAGTTGACTTGGGTGGAAAAGGCATAGGTTTTTGAACCCATGGTTCTCTTTCTTTACCGTGTTTTCTAGCAACAATGTCTCTTTTGTCATAAATTTTATTTTTAGGTTGCGGGTTATCAAGATCAACAGGTGGTTCTATCTCAACATCATTTTCTGGTTCTTTTTCATTGTTTGGTTGAGAGTCTTCATGAACATCAGCATTATCTTTTTCATTATCACTAGGTGAATGTTCATTACTAGACTGAGTCTCAGCATCAGAGATAGAAGTTCCCTTATCATTATCAGGAGGTTTTTCTATTTCTGGTTCACTAGAAGCATGCAAAGTCCTATCATTTTTCTTCTTCTTTTTCTTTCTAGAAGAACTAGGTGCACTAGTGTTAGCTCTTTGTGAATCTTGTTCAATTATTTTTGTGTGCCCCTCAGGATAAAGTGGTTCCTAAGTCGTTTTACCTACTCTAGTTGCAACTCTAACAACAAAGTGATGCATATTATTATTCATTTCATCAAGCAACTCTCTTTGTGATTTAGCAACTTGTTCTAACTGATTTTGAACCATAGAAGCATGCTTTCCAACACCTCTAACATCATTTGATATTCTAAATAACAAGTCACTCAAGCGAGCAATCATATCAGAATTGTATTTCAGTTGTTTCATAACATTTGCATTGAAGTGATCTTGTTTTCTAATGCAGTTTTCAAACTCATAAAGGCATTAGCTAGGATGCATATTGTGAGGATTGTCATTATCATTGAACTTCATAAGAGAATTTACCTCTACCACCTTAGGCAGTGGTGGTGTATTAAGCCCATGTATTCTTCAATAGGAGGTGAATTTTTAACATCCTCAGCTTTAATACCTTTTTTTCTTTGCCTCTTGCATATCTTCAGGACTGAGATATAATATACCCCTCTTCTTCGGAGTGGGTTTAGGTGGTGGTTCACGAAGAGTCCAATCATCATAGTTTTTCAATATGTTATTCAATAATTCTTTAGCTTGTCCAACAGTTCGTTCCCTGAAAACACAACCAGCACAACTATCTAGGAAGTCCCTAGAAGCATCGGTTTGTCCATTATAGAAGATATCAAGTATTTCATTTTTCTTAAGAGGATAATTAGTCAAAGCATTTAGTAACTGGCAAAGCCTCCCCCAAGCTTGTGGGAGACTCTCTTCTTTAGTTTGCACAAAGTTAAATATTTCCTATAAGGCAGCTTGTTTCTTATGAGCAGGGAAATATTTTTCAGAGAAGTAATAAATCATATCCTGGGAACTAAGCACACAACCAGAAGCAAGAGTATTGTACCAAGCTTTAGCATCACCCTTTAATGAGAATGAAAATAATTTGAGAATAAAGTAATAGCGAGTTTTCTCATCATGAGTAAAAAGGGTGGCTATGTCATTCAACTTAGTAAGATGTGCCACAATAGTTTCAGTTTCATAACCATGGAAAGGATCAGATTCAACCAAAGTAATTAATTCTGGGTCGACAGAGAATTCATAATCCTTATCATCAATAAAGATAGGTGAAGTAGCAAACTTAGGATCACATTTCATTCCAGCATTCAGATATTTTTCTTTATACTTGCATAATAATTTCTCTAGATCATCTCTATCCTTACAAGCAAGAATATATCTAGTTGTCTCCTCATTAATATAACCTTCCAGTACCTTAGGCAATTCATATCTAGGAAGGCTAGTTCTAGCAGGTGTTTTAGGAGTTTCAGTTTCAAGCTCATCATCAGATTCAACGACATCATGTTGTATTACTCTAGCAATTTGTTTATCAAGGAATTCACAAAGTGGCACATCATCATTATCACGCAAGGTACTAGCATCATCATAAGCATTATCCATAGAAGAAGTAGCATCATCAATAACTTGTGACATATCAGAATTGATAGCATGTGGTGGTGTTGCAAGTTTACTTATAACAGAAGGTGAATCTAAAGCAGAACTGGATGGTTGTTCCTTACCTCCCCTCGTCTTTGAGGGAAAAATCTTAGTCTTAGCATCCTTCAGATTCTTCATAGTGATAAATTGATAATAATCCCAAGTGACTCAACAAATATAGCTATGTTCCCCGGCAACGGCGCCAGAAAAAGGTCCTGATAACCCACAAGTATAGGGGATTGCAACAGTTTTCGAGGGTAGAGTATTCAACCCAAATTTATAGATTCGACACAAGGGGAGCCAAAGAATATTTGAAGGTATTAGCAGCTGAGTTGTCAATTCAACCACACCTGGAGATTAATTATCTGCAGCAAAGTGATCAGTAGCAAAGTAGTATGATAGTTTTGATAATAGTAGAAGTAGCAACGGTAACAGTAACAGTGATAGCAGTAATTTTGTAGCAAGTGTAGCAGTTATGATAGCAGTAGTAACTTAGCAAAAACAATATAGGATAAATTCATAGGCATTGGATCGGTGACTTGTTGGATGATATTCATCATGAGACAGTTATAACCTAGGGCAATACGGCACTAGATCCAGTTCATCAATATAATGTAGGCATGTATTCCGTAAATAGTCATACGTGCTTATGGAAAGAACTTGCATGACATCTTTTGTCCTACCCTCCCGTGGCAGTGGGGTCCATATTGGAAACTAAGAGATATTAAGGCCTCCTTTTAATAGAGAACTGGAACAAAGCATTAACACATAGTGAATACATGAACTCCTCAGACTACGGTCATCACCGGGAGTGGTCCCGGCTATTGTCACTCCAGGGTTGCCGGATCATAACACATAGTAGGTGACTATAACTTGCAAGATCGGATCTAGAACATGAATATAAGGATGATAACATAAACGGTTTAGATCTGAAATCATGGCACCCGGGCCCAAAAAGACAAGCATTAAGCATGGCAAAGTCATAGCAACATTAATCTTAGAACATAGTGGATACTACGGATCAAGCCCTAACAAAACTAACTCGATTACATGATGAATCTCATCCAACTCCTCACCGACCAGCGAGCCTACGAAGGAATTACTCACTCCCGATGGGGACCATCATGGAATTGGCGATGGAGAAGGGTTGGTGATGATGAAGAACGGAGATCCCCATCTCTGAAGCCCCAAACGGACTCCAGATCTGGCCTCCCGATGAAGAACAGGAGGTGACGACGGCTCCATCTCATGGATCACGATAATTCTTTCTCCCTGATTATTTTTAGAAAAATAGGATTTTATAGCGTCAGTTTCAGGGTCTGTGGGGCCACCGGGTGGGGACAACCCACCTGGGCGCGCCAGGAGAGGGGGCGTGCCCTGGTGGGTTGTGCCCACCCAGGTGCCCCTCTCCGGTGGATCTTGGCTCCAGAAATTCTTATATATTGCATAAAATTCCTCGCAAAGTTTCATTCCATTCCGAGAACTTTTATTTCTGCACGAAAACAACACCATGGTAGTTTTGCTGAAAACAGCGTCAGTCCGGGGTTAGTTTATTCAAATCATGCAAATTAGAGTCCAAAACGAGAGGAAAAGCATTAGGAAAAATAGATACGTTGGAGACGTATCAGACCATAGCAGGTTTTATTCATGTAAATAGAACAACAACTATTTCTGACTTAAATGAATAACCATATTGCAATAAACATGATCCAATCATATTCATGCTCAACGTAAACACCAAATAACATTTATTTAGGTTCAATACTAATCCCAGGGGTAGAGGGAGTGTGCGATGGTGATCGTATCAACCTTGGAATTACTTCCAACACACATCGTCACCTCGCTTTTAACTAGTCTCTGTTTATTCTGCAACTCATGTTTGAGTTACTAATATTAGCAACTGAACTAGTATCAAATACCCAGGGGTTACTACGAACACTAGTAAGGTACACATCAATAACATGTATATCAAATATACGTTTGTTGACTTTGCCATCCTCCTTATCCGCCAAGTATTGGGGGCAGTTCCACTTCTAGTGACCATTCCCTTTGTAGTAGAAGCACTCAGTTTCAGGCTTAGGTCCAGCTTTAGGATTTTTTACTGGAGTGGGAACTTGCTTGCCATTCTTCTTGAAGTTCCCTTTCTTTTCCTTGCCCTTTTCTTGAAACTAGTGGTCTTGTTAACCATCTACACTTGATGCTCTTTCTTGATTTCTACCTTCACCGATTTCGGCATCGCGAAGAGCTTAGGAATCGTTTTCGTCATCCCTTGCATATTATAGTTCATCACGAAGTTCTGGTAGCTTGGTGATAGTGACTAGAGAACTCTATCAATCACTATCTTATCTAGAAGATTAACTCCCACTTGATTCAAGCGATCGTAGTACTCAGACATTCTGAGCACATGCTCACTAGCTGAGTTATTCTCCTCCATCTTGTAGGCAAAGTACTTGTCACAGGTCTCATACCTCTAGATGCGGGCATGAGTCTGAAATACAAATTTCAGCTCGAGGAACATGTCATATGCTCCGTGGCATTCAAAAAAATTTTGAAGTCCCGGTTCTAAGCCGTAAAGTATGGCGCACTAGACTATTAAGTAGTCATCATATCGAGCTTTGCCAAACGTTCATAATGTCTGCATCTACTCCTGCAACAGGTCGGTCACCTAGCAAGCATCAAGGACATAATTCTTTTGTGCAGCAATGAGGATAATCCTCAGATCACGGACCTAGTCCGCAACATTGCTACTATCATCTTTCAACTTAGTTTTCTCTAGGAACATATCAAAAATGAAACATGGGAGCTATACGCGAGCTATTGATCTACAAGATAGATATGCAAGAACTATAAGACTAAGTTCATGATAAATTAAGTTCAATTAATCAAACTACTAATGAACTCCCACTTAAATAGACATCCCTCAAGTCATCTAAGTGATACATGATCCAAATCAACTAACCCATGTCCGATCATCACGTGAGATGGGGTAGTCATCAATGGTGAACATCTCTATGTTGATCATTGTTGGGGAACGTGGTATTTCAAAAAAAATCCTACGAACACGCAAGATCTATCTAGGATATGTATAGCAATGGCACGGGGAGAGTGTGTCCACGTACCCTCGTAGACCGAAAGCGGAAGCGTTTAGTAACGTGGTTGATGTAGTCGAACGTCTTCACGATCCAACCGGTCCAAGTACTAAACGTACGGACCTCCGTGTTCAGCACACGTTCAACATGATGATGTCCCTCGAGCTCTTGATCCAGTTGAGGACGAGGGAGAGTTCCGTCAGCACGATGGCGTGGCGACGGTGATGATGAAGTTACCAGCGCAGGGCTTCAGCTAAGCACTACGATGATATGACCGAGGTGTTGAATTGTGGAGGGGGGCACCGCACACGGCTAAGAGATTGTATGTTGTGCCATTGGGGTGCCCCTGGCCACGTATATAAAGGAGGGAGGGAGAGAGGAGGCCGGGCAAGTTGGGCGCACCAGGGGGAGTCCTACTTGGACTCCTAGTCCAAGTAGGATTCCCCCCCCCCTTTCCTTTCTTCCACCGGAGGGAAAGGAAGGAGGGGGCCGCGCCCCCACCCCTAGTCCAATTCGGTTTGGGCAGGGGGAGGCGCGCTCCACCTCATGGCCCTTCTTCCCTCTCTCCACTAAAGCCCACTAAGGCCCATTAACTTCCCCGGGGGGTTCTGGTAACCTCCAGGTACTCCGGAAAAATGCCCGAACGTCTCGGAACCATTCTGATGTCCAAATGCAACCTTCCAATAGATGAATCTTTACCTCTTGACCATTTCGAGACTCCTCGTCATGTCTGTGATCTCATCCGGGACTCCGAACAAACTTCGGTCATCAAATCACATAACTCATAATACGAATCGTCATTGAACGTTAAGCGTGCGGACCCTACGTGTTCGAGAACTATGTAGACATAACCGAGACACATCTCCGATCAAAAACCAATAGTGGAACCTGGATGCTCATATTGGTTCCTACATATTCTATGACGATCTTTATCGGTCAAACCGCCTAACAACATATGTCATTCCCTTTGTCATCGGTATGTTACTTGCCTGAGATTCGATCGTCGGTATCATCATACCTAGTTCAATCTCGTTACGGGCAAGTCTCTTTACTCGTTCCATAATGCATCATCCTGTAAGTAACTCATTAGTCACATTTCTTGCAAGGCTCATAGTGATGTGCATTACCGAGAGGGCCCAGAGATACCTCTCCGATTCACGGAGTGACAAATCCTAATCTCGATCTATGCCAACTCAAAAAACACCATCGGATACACCTGTAGAGCATCTTTATAATCACCCAGTTATGTTGTGATGTTTGATGGCAGATAAGATGTTCCTTCGATATTCGGGAGTTGCATAATCTCATAGTCAGAGGAACATGTATAAGTCATGAAGAAAGCAATAGCAATAAAACTAAATGATCATTATGCTAAGCTAACGGATGGGTCTTTTCCATCACATCATTCTCTAATGATGTGATCTCGTTCATCACATGACAACACATGTCTATGGTCAGGAAACTTAACCATCTTTGATTAACGAGCTAGTCAAGTAGAGGCATACTAGGGACACTCTGTTTGTCTATGTAGTCACACATGTACTAAGTTTCCGGTTAATACAATTCTAGCATGAATAATAAACATTTATCATGATATAAGAAAATATAAATAAAAACTTTATTATTGCCTCTAGGGCATATTTCTTTCAATCATATCTACTATATGACTCACGTTCGACCTTTTGGTCTCCAGTGTTCCGAGGCCATGTCTGTACATGCTAGGCTCGTCAAGTTTAACCCAAGTATTCCGCATGTGCAAAACTGTCTTGCACCCATTGTATGTGAACGTAGAGTCTATCACAGCCGATCATCACGTGGTGTCTCAACACAACGAACTGTAGCAATGGTGCATACTCAGGGAGAACACTTTTACCTTGAAATTAAGTGAAGGGGTCATCTTACAATGCTACCACCGTTCTAAGCAAAATAAGATGCATAAAAGATAAACATCATACGCAATCAAAATATCTGACATGATATGGCCATCATCATCTTGTGCTTTTGATCTCCATCTCCAAAGCATCGTCATGATCTCCATCTTCACCAGCTCGACACCTTGATCTCCACCGAGTTGCCAGACGCCCTTTTAAATTTGAATTGGGATGGCTGCATAGGGATGGATTTGTAGACATAATCAAGAATGTTTGGGAGAGGCCTGTCGTTGGCAATACACCTATTCAAAGATGGATCTTTAAAATAAGAGCCATGAGGTAACACCTCTCTGGATGGGCGAAACACACCAATGGGATTTATAAAAAAGAAAAACAATGGCTCTGTAGCACCAATGGGATTATGTCTACAACTTAGCTTTCTCTAGGAACACATTAAAATTCAAAGAAACAGAAGCATGGGCCATTTATCTACAACAACATAGACATGCAAAATACTATCAGGTACTAAATTCATGATAAATTAAAGTTCAATTAATCATATTACTTAAGAAGTCCCACTTAGATAGACATCCTTATAGTCATCTAAATGATCACGTGATCCATATCAACTAAACCATGTCCGATCATCACGTGAGATGCAGTAGTTTTCAATGGTGAACATCTCTATGTTGATCATATCTACTATATGATTCACGTTCGACCTTTCGCTCTCAGTGTTCCGAGGCCATATCTGCATATGCTAGGCTCGTCAAGTTTAACCTGAGTATTCGGCACGTGCAAAACTGTCTTACACCCGTTGTATATGAACGCAAAGCTTATCACACCCGATCATTACGTGGTGTCTCGGCACGACGAGCTATAGCAATGGTGCATACTCAGGGAGAACACTTATACCTTGAAATTTAGTGATGGATCATCTTATAATGCTACCGCCGTACTAAGCAAAATAAGATGCATAAAAGATAAACATCACATGCAATCAAAATATGTGACATGATATGGCCATCATCATCCCGTGCCTTTGATCTCCATCTCCAAAGCACCATCATGATCTCCATCGTCACCGGCTTGACATCTTGATCTCCATGTAGCGTCGTTGTCGTCTCGCCAACTATTGCTTCTACAACTATCGCTGTTGCATAGTGATAAAGTAAAGCAATTACATGGCGATTGCATTTCATACAATAAAGCGACAACCATAAGGCTCCTGTTAGTTGCCGGTAACTTTTATAAAACATGATCATCTCATGCAATAACTTATATCACATCATGTCTTGACCATATCACATCATAACATGCCATGCAAAAACAAGTTAGACGTCCTCTACTTTGTTGTTGCAAGTTTTACGTGGATGCTACGGGCTTCTAGCAAGAACCGTTCTTACCTATGCATCAAACCACAACAGTGTTTCGTCAAGTTTGCTATTTTAACCTTCTTCAAGGACCGGCCGCAGTCAAATTCGATTCAACTAAAGTAGGAGAAACAGACACCCGCCAGCCACCTTTATGCAAAACTAGTTGCATGTCTGTTAGTGGAACTGGTCTCATGTCCGTGGACATGTAAGGTTGGTCCGAGTTGCTTCAGCCCACAATACCGCTGAATCAAAATAAGATGTTGGTGGTAAGCAATATGACTATCACCGCCCACAACTCTTTGTGTTCTACTCGTGCATATCATCTTCGCATAGACCTGGCTCATGATGCCAGTGTTAGGAATCGTTGCATGGAAAACAAAAGATTTCTACGCACACGCAATGATCTATCCATGGAGATGCATAGAAACGAGGGATAGAGTGTATCTACGTACCCTCGTAGACCGTAAGCGGAAGCGTTTCTCAATGCGGTTGATGTAGTCGAACTTCTTCGCGCTCCAACCGATCAAGTACTGAACGCACGACACCTCTGCGTTCTACACACGTTCAACTCGGTAACGTCCCTCGCCTTCTTGATCCAGCAAGTCATCGAGGTAGTAGATGAGTTCCGTCAGCATGAAGGCATGGTGACGGTGATGGTGAAGTGATCCTCGCAGGGATTCACCTAAGCACTACGAAAATATGACCGAGGGTGTAAACGGTGGAGGGGGCGCCGCACACGGCTAGGAAATTGTCTGGTGTGTGATAGGGGTGCCCACCAACATATATATAGGTGGGAGGGAGAGGGGAGGCAGCCAGGGTGCGCCCCAAGTAGGATCGGAATCCTACTTGGGGTTTCCCCAAGAGCCCCCCCCCCCCCCCGCTCCATAAAACACCGGAGAGAAAAGGGAAGGGGAGCCAAACCCCATCTTTTCCTTCTCCCAATCGGCCTCCTGCCATAGGGGGGGGCGCCACTCCTCGTGGGCTGGTGTGCTCCCCACGCATGGCCCATATGGCCCATATATTCCCCCGGGGGTGTCCGGTAACCCTCCGGTACTCCAATAAATGCATGATACCTTCTGGAACGCTTCCGGTGTCCGAATACCATCGTCCTATATATCAATCTTTACCTCTCAATCATTTCGAGACTCCTCGTCATGTTTGTGATCTCATCCGGGACTCCGAACAACCTTCGGTCACCAAATCACATAACTCATATAATACTATATCGTCAACGAACGTTAAGCGTGCGGACCCTATGGGTTCGAGAACTACATAGAGATGACCGAGACACCTCTCTGGTCAATAACCAATAGCGGAACCTGGATGCCCATATTGGCTCCTACATATTCTACGAAGATATTTATCGGTCGAACCGTTATGACAACATATGTTATTCCCTTTGTCTGTCGGTATGTTACTAGCCCGAGATTCGATCGTCGGTATCTTCATACCTAGTTCAATCAAGTTACCGGAAAGTCTCTTTACTCGTTCCGTAATACATCTTCCTGCAACTAACTCATTAGTCACTTTGCTTGCAAGGCTTCTTATGATGTGTATTACTGAGAGGGCCCAGAGATACCTCTTCGATACTCGGAGTGACAAATCCTAATCTCGATCTATGCCAACTTAACAAACACCTTCAGAGATACCTGTAGAGCATCTTTATAATCACAGAGTTATGGTGTGACGTTTGATAGCACATAGGGCATTCCTTCGGTATCTGGGAGTTACATAATCTCATAGTCGAAGGAATATGTATTTGACATGAAGAAAGCAATAGCAATAAAATTGAGCGATCATTATGCTAAGCTAACGGATGGGTATTGTCCATCACATCATTCTCCTAATGATGTGATCCCGTTATCAAATGACAACTCATGTCTATGGTTAGGAAACCTTAACCATCTTTGATCAACGAGCTAGTCAAGTAGAGGCTCACTAGGGACACGGTGTTTGTTTATGTATCCACACATGTATTAAGGTTTCCGGTCAATACAATTCTAGCATGAATAATATGTTGGGGAACGTAGTAATTTCAAAATTTTCCTACGCACACGCAAGATCATGGTGATGCATAGCAACAAGAGGGGAGAGTGTTGTCTACGTACCCAATGCAGACCAACTGCGGAAGCGCTGACACAACGTAGAGGAAGTAGTCGTACGTCTTCACAATCCAACCGATCAAGCACCGAAACTACGGCACCTCCGAGTTCGAGCACACGTTCAGCTCGATGACGATCCCCGGACTCCGATCCAGCAAAGTGTCGGGGAAGAGTTCCGTCAGCACGACGGTGTGGTGACGAACTTGATGCACTATAGCAGCAGGGCTTCGCCTAAACTCCGCTATAGTATTATCGAGGACTATGGTGGCAGGGGGCACCGCACACGGCTAAGGAATAGATCACGTGGATCAACTTGTGTGTTCTAGGGTGCCTCTGCCTCAGTATATAAAGGACTAGAGGGGGGAGGCTGGCCGGCCAAGGTGTGGCGCGCCAGGAGAGTCCTACTCCCTCTGGGAGT
>NC_041384.1:466659456-466681222 GCF_002162155.2 Triticum dicoccoides
CCCCCAATCCTAGTTGGAATAGGATTCGCGGAGGGGGAAAAGAGAGAGAGGGGGCCGGCCACCTCTCCTAGTCCTAATAGGACTAGGGGAAGGGGGAGGCGCACAGCCCATGTAGGGCTGCCTCTTCTCTTTTCCACTAAGGCCCATCATGGCCCATTTAGCTCCCGGGGGGTTCCGGTAACCTTCCCGGTACTCCGGTAAAATCCCGATTTCACCCGGAACACTTCCGATATCCAAACATAGGCTTCCAATATATCAATCTTTATGTCTCAACCATTTCGAGACTCCTTGTCATGTCCGTGATCACATCCGGGACTCCGAACAACCTTCGGTACATCAAAATGCATAAACTCATAATATAACTGTCATCGTAACCTTAAGCGTGTGGACCCTACGGGTTCGAGAACAATGTAGACATGACCGAGACACGTCTTCGGTCAATAACCAATAGCGGGACCTGGATGCCCATATTGGCTCCTACATATTCTACGAAGATCTTTATCGGTCAGATCGCATAACAACATACGTTGTTCCCTTTGTCATCGGTATGTTACTTGCCCGAGATTCGATCGCCGATATTCTAGTACCTAGTTCAATCTCGTTACCGGCAAGTCTCTTTACTCGTTATGTAATACATCATCCTGCAACTAACTCATTTAGTTGCAATGCTTGCAAGGCTTAAGTGATGTGCATTACCGAGAGGGCCCAGAGATACCTCTCCGACAATCGGAGTGACAAAACCTAATCTCGAAATACGCCAACCCAACATCTACCTTTGGAGACACCTGTAATGCTCCTTTATAATCACCAAGTTACGTTGTGACGTTTGGTAGCACCCAAAGTGTTCCTCCGGCAAGCGGGAGTTGCATAATCTCATAGTTATAGGAACATGTATAAGTCATGAAGAAAGCAATAGCAACATACTAAACGATCGGGTGCTAAGCTAATGGAATGGGTCATGTCAATCAGATCATTCAACTAATGATGTGATCCCATTAATCAAGTAACAACTATTTTGTCTATGGTTAGGAAACATAACCATCTTTGATTAATGAGCTAGTCAAGTAGAGGCATACAAGTGACACTTTGTTTGTCTATGTATTCACACAAGTATTATGTTTCCGGTTAATACAATTCTAGCATGAATAATAAACATTTATCATGATATAAGGAAATAAATAATAACTTTATTATTGCCTCTAGGGCATATTTCCTTCAGTCTCCCACTTGCACTAGAGTCAATAATCTAGTTCACATCGCTATGTGATTAACACCAATAGTTCACATCTTTATGTGATTGGTTCACATCTCCATGTGACTAACACCCAAAGGGTTTACTAGATTCAATAATCTAGTTTACATCGCTATGTGATTAACACCCAAAGAGTGATCATGTTTTGCTTGTGAGAGAAATTTAGTCAACGGGCCTGCCATATTCAGATCCGTATGTATTTTGCAAAATTCTATGTCTACAATGCTCTGCACGGAGCTACACTAGCTAATTGCTCCCACTTTCAATATGTATCCAGATTGAGATTTAGAATCATCTGGATCAGTGTCAAAAACTTGCATCGACATAACCCTTTACGATGAACCTTTTTGTCACGTCCATAATCGAGAAACATATCCTTATTTCACTAAGGATAATTCTGACCGTTGTCCAGTGATCTACTCCTAGATCACTATTGTACTCCCTTGCCAAATCAGTGCAGGGTATACAATAGATCTGGTACACAACATGACATACTTTATAGAACCTATGGCCAAGGCATAGGGAATGACTTTCATTCTCTTTCTATCTTCTGCCGTGGTCGGGCTTTGAGTCTTACTCAACTTCACACCTTGTAATACAGGCAAGAACTCTTTCTTTGACTGCTCCATTTTGAACTACTTCAAAATCTTGTCAAGGTATGTACTCATTGAAGAAACTTATCAAGCGTCTTGATCTATCTCTATAGATCTTGAATCTCAATATGTAAGCAGCTTTACCGAAGTCTTTCTTTGAAAAACTCCTTTCAAACACTCCTTTATGCTTTGCAGAATAATTCTACATTATTTCCGATCAACAATATGTCATACACATATACTTATCAGAAATGATGTAGTGCTCCCACTCACTTTCTTGTAAATACAGGCTTCACCGCAAGTCTGTATAAAACTATATGCCTTGATCAACTTATCAAAGCATATATTCCAACTCCGAGATTCTTGCACCAGTCCATAGATGGATCGCTGGAGCTTGCATATTTAGTTAACACCTTTAGGATCGACAAAACCTTCTAGTTGCATCGTATACAACTCTTCTTTAGTAAATCCATTAAGGAATGCAGTTTTGTTTATCCATTTGCCAGATTTCATAAAATGCGGCAATTGCTAACATGATTCGGACAGACTTAAGCATAGATACGAGTGAGAAAATCTCATCGTAGTCAACACCTTGAACTTGTCGAAAACCTTTTTGCGACAATTCTAGCTTTGTAGATAGTAACACTACTATCAACGTCCGTCTTCCTCTTGAAGATCCATTTATTCTCAATTGCTTGCCGATCAGTGGGCAAGCCAACCAAAGTCCATACTTTGTTCTCATACATGGATCATATCTCAGATTTCATGGCCTCAAACCATTTCACGGAATCTGGGCTCATCATCGCTTCCTCATAGTTCGCAAGTTCGTCATGGTCTAGTAACATGACTTCCAGAACAGGATTACCGTACCACTCTGGTGCGGATCTTACTCTGGTTTACCTACGAGATTTTGTAGTAACTTGATCTGAAGTTACATGATCATCATCATTAGCTTCCTCACTAATTGGTGTAGTAGTCACAGGAACAGATTTCTGTGATGAACTACTTTCCAATAAGGGAGCAGGTACAGTTACCTCATCAAGTTCTACTTTCCTCCCACTCACTTCTTTCGAGAGAAACTCCTTCTCTAGAAAAACTCCGAATTTAGCAACAAAAGTCTTGCCTTCGGATTTGTGATAGAAGGTGTACCCAACAGTCTCCTTTGGGTATCCTACGAGGACATATTTCTCCGATTTGGGTTTGAGCTTATTAGGATAAAACTTTTTCATATAAGCATCACACCCCCAAACTTTAAGAAACGACAACTTTGGTTTCTTGCCAAACCACAGTTCAGATTGTGTCGTCTCAACGGACTTAGATGGTGCCCTAAAGTACGGTTATGATATAACCCCAAAACAATAGTGGTAGATCGGTAAGAGACATCATAGATCGCACCATATCTAATAAAGTACGGTTATGATATTCGGACACACCATTATGCTGTGGTGTTCCAGGTGGCATGAGTTTGTGAAACTATTCCACATTGTTTTAATTGAAGACCAAACTCGTAACTCAAATATTTTACTTCTGCGATCATATCGTAGAAATTTTTCATTTTTGTTACGATGATTTTCCACTTCATTCTGAAATTCTTTGAACTTTTCAAATGTTTCAGACCTTTGTTTCATCAAGTAGATATACTCATATCTGCTCAAATCATCTGTGAAGATCAGAAAATAATGATACCTATCGCGAGCCTCAATATTCATCGGACCACATACATCAGTATGTATGATTTCCAACAAATCTGTTGCTCGCTCCATTGTTCCGGAGAACGGCGTTTTAGTCATCTTGCCCATAAGGCATGGTTCGCAAGCATCAAGTGATTCATAATCAAGTGATTCCAAAATCCCATCAGTATGGAGTTTCTTCATGCGCTTTACACCAATATGACCTAAACGGCAGTGCCACAAATAAGTTGCACTATCATTATTAACTTCGTATCTTTTGGTTTCAATATTATGAATATGTGTATCATTAAGATCGAGATCCAATGAACTATTTTCATTGGGTGTGTAACCATATAAGGTTTTATTCATGTAAACAGAACAACAATTTATTCTTTTACTTAAATGAATAACCGTATTACAATAAACATGATCAAATCATATTCATGCTCAACGCAAACACCAAATAACACTTATTTAGGTTCAACACTAATCCCGAAAGTATAGGGAGTGTGTGATGATGATCATATCAATCTTGGAACCACTTCCAACACACATCATCACTTCACCCTTAACTAGTCTCTGTTTATTCTGCAACTCCCGTTTCGAGTTACTAATCTTAGCAACTGAACTAGTATCAAATACTGAGGGGTTGCTATAAACACTAGTAAAGTACACATCAATAACATGTATATCAAATATACTTATGTTCACTTTGCCATCCTTCTTATCTGCCAATCACTTGGGGTAGTTCCGCTTCCAGTGACCAGTCCCTTTTGCAGTAGAAGCACTTACTCTCAGGCTTAGGATCAGACTTGGGCTTCTTCACTTTGAGCAACAACTTGCTTGCTGTTCTTTTTGAAGTTCCCCTTCTTCCCTCTGCCTTTTCTTGAAACTAGTGGTCTTGTCTACCATCAACACTTGATGTTTTTCTCGATTTCTACCTTCGTCAATTTTTGCATTGCGAAGAGCTTGGGAATCGTTTCCGTTATCCCTTGCATATCATAGTTCATCACGAAGTTTTACTAACTTGGTGATGGTGACTAGAGAATTCTGTCAATCACTATCTTATCTGGAAGATTAACTCCCACTTGATTCAAGCGATTGTAGTACTCAGACAATCTGGGCACATGCTCACTAGTTGAGCGATTCTCCTCCATCTTTTAGCTATAGAACTTGTTGGAGACTTCATATCTCTCAACTCGGGTATTTGCTTGAAATATTAACATCAACTCCTGGAACATCTCATATGCTCCATGATGTTCAAAACGTCTTTGAAGTCCCGATTCTAAGCCGTTAAGCATGGTGCACTAAACTATCAAGTAGTCATCATATTGAGCTAGCCAAACGTTCATAACGTCTGCATCTGCTCCTGCAATAGGTCTGTCACCTAGCGGTGCATCAAGGACATAATTCTTATGTGCAGCAATGAGGATAAACCTCAGATCACGGACCCAATCCGCATCTTTGCTACTAACATCTTTCAACACAATTTTCTCTAGGAACATATCAAAATAAACACAGGGAAACAACAACGCGAGCTATTGATCTACAACATAATTTGCAAAATACTACCAGGACTAAGTTCATGATAAATTTAAGTTCAATTAATCAAATTACTTAAGAACTCCCACTTAGATAGACATCCCTCTAATCCTCTAAGTGATCACGTGATCCAAATCAACTAAACCATAACCGATCATCACGTGAAATGGAGTAGTTTTCAATGGTGAACATCGTTATGTTGATCATATCTACTATATGATTCACGCTCGACCTTTCGGTCTCCGTGTTCCGAGGCCATATCTGCATATGCTAGGCTCGTCAAGTTTAACCCGAGTATTCTGCGTGTGCAAAACTGGCTTGCACCCGTTGTAGATGGACGTAGAGCTTATCACACCCGATCATCACGTGGTTTCTGGGCACGACGAACTTTGGCAACGGTGCATACTCAGGGAGAACACTTCTTGATAATTAGTGAGAGATCATCTTATAATGCTACCGTCAATCAAAGCAAAAATAAGATGTATAAAAGATAAACATCATATGCAATCAAAATATGTGACATGATATGGCCATCATCATCTTGCTTCTTTGATCTCCATCTCCAAAGTACTGTCATGATCTATATCGTCACTGGCATGACACCATGATCTCCATCATCTTGATCTATATCAATGTGTCATCACGTGGTCGTCTCGCCAACAATTGCTCTTGCAACTATTGCTATCGCATAGTGATAAAGTAAAGCAATTATTTGGCGCTTGCATCTTATGCAATAAAGAGACAACCATAAGGCTTTTGCCAATTGCCGATAACTTTAACAAAACATGATCATCTCATACAACAACTTATATCTCATCATGTTTTGACCATATCACATCACAACATGCCCTGCAAAAACAAGTTAGACGTACTCTACTTTGTTGTTGCAAGTTTTACGTGGCTGCTACGGGCTTAAGCAAGAACCAATCTTACCTACGCATCAAAACCACAACGATAGTTTGTCAAGTTGGTGATGTTTTAACCTTCGCAAGGACCGGGCGTAGCCATACTCGGTTCAACTAAAGTTGGAGAAACTGTCACCCGCAAGCCACCTATGTGCAAAGCACGTCGGGAGAACTGGTCTCGCGTAAGCGTACGCGTAATGTCGGTTCGGGCCGCTTCATCCAACAATACCGCCGAACCAAAGTATGACATGCTGGTAAGCAGTATGACTTATATCGCCCACAACTCACTTGTGTTCTACTCGTGCATATAACATCAACACATAAAACCTAGGCTCGGATGCCACTGTTGGGGAACGTGGTAATTTCAAAATTTTCCTACGCACACGCAAGATCATGGTGATGCATAGCAACGAGAGGGGAGAGTGTTGTCTACGTACCCAACGCAGACCGACTGCGGAAGCGCTGACACAACATAGAGGAAGTAGTCGTATGTCTTCACGATCCAACCGATCAAGCACCGAAACTACGGCACCTCCGAGTTCGAGCACACGTTCAGCTCGATGACGATCCCCGAACTTCGATCCAGCAAAGTGTCGGGGAAGAGTTCCATCGGCACGACGGCGTGGTGACGAACTTGATGCACTACAGCAGCAGGGCTTCGCCTAAACTCCGCTACAGTATTATCGAGGACTATGGTGGCAGGGGGCACCGCACACGGCTAAGGAATAGATCACGTGGATCAACTTGTGTGTTCTAGGGTGCCTCTGCCTCAGTATATAAAGGACTAGAGGGGGGAGGCTAGCCGGACAAGGTGTGGAGCGCCAGGAGAGTCCTACTCCCTCTGGGAGTAGGATCCCCCCCCCCCAATCCTAGTTGGAATAGGATTCGCGGAGGGGGGAAAGAGAGAGAGGGGGCCGGCCACCTCTCCTAGTCCTAATAGGACTAGGGGAAGGGGGAGGCGCACAACCCATGTAGGGCTGCCTCTTCTCTTTTTCCACTAAGGTCCATCATGGCCCATTTAGCTCCCGGGGGGTTCCGGTAACCTTCCCGGTACTCCGGTAAAATCCCGATTTCACCCGGAACACTTTCGATATCCAAACATAGGATTCCAATATATCAATCTTTATGTCTCGACCATTTTGAGACTCCTCGTCATGTCCGTGATCACATCCGGGACTCCGAACAACCTTCGGTACATCAAAATGCATAAACTCATAATATAACTATCATCGTAACCTTAAGCGTGCGGACCCTACGGGTTCGAGAACAATGTAGACATGACCGAGACACGTCTTCGGTCAATAACCAATAGCGGGACCTGGATGCCCATATTGGCTCCTACATATTCTACGAAGATCTTTATCGGTCAGACCGCATAACAACATACGTTGTTCCCTTTGTCATCGGTATGTTACTTGCCCGAGATTTGATCGTCGGTATTCGAGTACCTAGTTCAATCTCGTTACCAGCAAGTCTCTTTACTCGTTCTGTAATATATCATCCCGCAACTAAATCATTTAGTTGCAATGCTTGCAAGGCTTAAGTGATGTGCATTACCGAGAGGGCCCAGAGATACCTCTCCGACAATCGGAGTGACAAAACCTAATCTCGAAATACGCCAACCCAACATCTACCTTTGGAGACACCTGTAATGCTCCTTTATAATCACCCAGTTACGTTGTGACGTTTGGTAGCACCCAAAGTGTTCCTCCGGCAAACGGGAGTTGCATAATCTCATAGTTATAGGAACATGTATAAGTCATGAAGAAAGCAATAGCAACATACTAAACGATCGGGTGCTAAGCTAATGGAATGGGTCATGTCAATCAGATCATTCAACTAATGATGTGATCCCATTAATCAAATAACAACTATTTTGTCTATGGTTAGGAAACATAACCATCTTTGATTAATGAGCTAGTCAAGTAGAGGCATACAAGTGACACTTTGTTTGTCTATGTATTCACACAAGTATTATGTTTCCGGTTAATACAATTCTAGCATGAATAATAAACATTTATCATGATATAAGGAAATAAATAATAACTTTATTATTGCCTCTAGGGCATATTTCCTTCATAATAAACATTTATCATGAATAAAGAAATATAAAATAACAACTTTGTTATTGCCTCTAGGGCATATTTCCTTCAGATGTTGCCTTCTTGGACGTGGTTGCCGAATCCACCAGGGATGCGGCTAGGTAACATGCTGTAAGTACTAAAGTTTATGTGGCGTCGTTTCTTAAGTGAGGGGTAAATTAGTCATTAGGAGGGATCTGATTTATCCATAGGTTGATCGTCTCGCACTCTGGTGCGCCTGGTGCAGAATCTTCCAACATGGAAGTTGTTCCATTTGGTTCAATTTGGAGTAATGCACCTTTATTTCCTTCCATATGTGTTTTTCCCTACCAAACAATGGAAAATGAGTTTTGTTCTCTCTTGAAGGGTAAGGGTTAGAAAGAACCGAGAAATAATAAAAAGCTGATGAAAACCAAGTGAAAATTCATTATAAAAAGTCACAAATTCTTGAGCCATCAGAGTCTCGCATTGATCGATCGATACTGGGGGCTCCTATATACTATAGCGTGCGATTGCAATGCATACAACTTCTCCAACTATCGCGCACCACACATAGAAGAAGGCTATAGTGAGAGACTCGCATCGATCGATTAATCTTGTTCTTTGTAATGTGATGTCTCGAGCAAACAATGGGGGCCTCCTCTATACAACCGCCCAACAGGGGCATCGATCAACCGATGGGGGGCCTACAACTACTGCACACAACCATTGATCCAGTCTCGCGTCAATCGCTCAGGGTTCAGTAATGTGAAGGCTCGCACAATGTATGAGATCATGCAAACTACCCTGCATCTTGCTCTGGCCCGACCACCCACCATACACATGCAAGGGGAACTCGCCCAAGAAATCACCAAAAAAATTCTCACCTTCACTTCTACCATAATTTTTTTTACGTCATTGAAGGACCCAAAAAAATTCATGCAGGTTCCTCGTCTGTCCGCCCAGGACTAAAGTTCCTTTTTCTATCACGGAAGTAGGTGCCCATCACATCCATGATAATACGGTTTTTTGTCACTATTATTTTAATGAAAGTGTCACTTCCATGACTGAAAATATTTTCGTTCGGGTCAAAATCTCACGGATGTTTTTTTTTCTTGTAGTGATTTTCTCTGGAATTTTTCTAGCTCTGCGAAAATTTGTTTTCTTCATTCTCTCTCTCTCTCTCCATTTGGTCCTTTCCGACAGCTTTCCAACACTTCCCCATCCTTATTGCAAACTTGCAACATGAAATGAAAAGGTTATGAGAATGGTGACGTAATAGGTAAAAATGGTCATAACTGAGCAATTTGAGATAAGAAATCGTGATACAAAATCGACGTATTACCAACCATCGCAGATGGGACCTGTCACATGTGTATTTGAAAGTTGGCACCCTTTTTTTCTTTTCAGGAATTCAAACATGAACTTTGAATCAATCTCGTTTGCAAAATTATGCAGGCTTTGTTTAAAGGAGGGCATCAAGTGATGCACGCAACCCTTTTTATTGCCATGTATTGTCTTTTTTTACAAAGAAACATGACTCAAAAGCATTGCGACATGAATGAAATGATACAGTTTGTGCATCACATATTCTATTACTAGACCGTCATTCCTATAGGTTGAACGTAGCCCGTTCCATTGTCAAATCTCGAGTTTCTTATCAAGGTAGTTTAATCTTTCAGTGGAAGTCGATGTTTCGATAGATAAAGAGGGGATCCTTGTACATGTGGATGTGGTGTGCATGTGCATAAACGGTTTTCTTAAAATGTTTACTGTGGTAGGAAGCATGTCACATAAAAATTCTATAGATGCCTTAAGAACTCTGAAGTCGGCCACCCCGAGTCAAAATAGCAAATCTGAAGATGCACAAAGGAACAAGCGCCACATGACAGTGGACACTTTCGCACCCAATAATTTAACAGTTGATGGGCCGATGGTAGACTTGGTCAAATGAGGTGGCAGCCAACCAACAACAACAACTACAACTGCTAATTGTATGCAGTGCAAGTAGTAGTAACAGTTATATGCACAGCAAGTTGGGCGAGTCTAAACCTTTTATAACCCTGCGCAGCATCCTGTGATGACCTGGGACTGGGACTGGGAGGTAGACTCATGTTGCTGTCGCGTGTGATCCACTGCCTCATTTGTTTGACCTCCTCCAAACTCCTTCTAGTCCTATATAATTTCTCTGAGATCTGAAGAGGGATTCGAAATTCTGATCCCCTACTAGAATAGACGAGGTTCACCTGCTCCACATCGTTGCGGGCACGATTGCCACCGGCCAGTGTGCCGAATTTGAATTTGTGCCGTGAGGGAGACACCCGCAGCAAAAAGATTCCAGCGCAATGTGTGCGAATCGAGCTTTCGCTTGTTTTTTAGGTGCTCCGTAACCAGAGCAGCGTGGTCTGGTTCGAAATGATGGTAGTTCACTGATGAAAATGACAAGTCGGTCTGGCTCTGGCTGCAAGACTATGGTAAGCATCTGGCCTTGTCACGGTCCATTCTCCTCCCTCTCTTTGTGTCATTTGTTTGGGCGTAAGCCTGAAAAGGTTGACCCGTATCCAGCATCCCTGGCCATAAATCCCATGACGACATACTTGACCGATCCCACTGGCCGCACGTCGCTCTCGGGCGCGCTCCACGTCGCCATCCGGCCGTCCGGACGCCGACCGAGCGACGTCCGCCGCGCCGGGCTGCGCTTCGGCGACGTCGCACGCACGCGCCGCTCCCGCGCGGACGCCTCATCCTTTGTGCCATTCTGATCCACCCGACGGCCGGCGCAGCGTGGAGGACGCAAACGGCGCCGATCGTACCGTGTCGCACCGCACGGGCACGGGCCAGGGGCGCGCGCAACACGTGCTCTCCTTCAATTTGATCGATCAGCCTTGCACTTGCACGGCCAGCCGGCCATCGAGCGTGACATGCGCCGAACCGTACGCCCCAAAGTTCACTCACATCACATGCCCCGGCCCTCTCTCCGCCCCAAACCAAAATTCGAAGCCTACATACAAATTCTAGGTATCTCTGCACACATACCACTACAATCCACTTAGCATATAGCTTTGCCAATGCATGTTGCATGATGTGATTTGACAGCTCGTAAAAAGTTCGCGCATATTGGGCTAGCTAGGCTCCATTGGAACGATACTTAAACAATATTCTTGCTCTCCGTTCCTTCTCTTCACATGTGATGAAGAGATGATTGTACTAGTTAACATGTGAAGAGACGTACGTGCACGCAAGAGAGATGTGTTTTCCTTGGCCACGAATGGCCAGTGCACTAGGAGCTGTGCGTGACTAGCTAGCTAGCTAGCTAGGTTTGCCGACCGTAGCTTAGCACTAGCTAGTTGTTTGGTGGTGATTCGCGGGCACAAAACTCCGCAATCACCTCTAATTCTTGTACTCATTCGGCGATGGGTGAGAGGAGATGGAAAGCGATAGTACGTATGAGCATAGGGTAAAGTACGCTCCATATATCTGTGATTTATTACTTGTATATAATTAGATTTCGTCCGACGCTCCTAGAAATATTTGTCGACTGATTAGTTAATTTGCTGTAAGAAGCATGCTTGCTTTGTTTTTGTGTGCTTTACTTACCAAAGTGGAGACAACTTTGATGCTTGCACGGCATGGAACAATCAACAACGAAATAGTTTAATCCCAGGGCTTGACTTGATCTGGTTACACAGACCTAACCGAGTCAAACTCATCTCTTAGCTTGGACCACCAACGTGCATGTTCAACTTGGACCAGTGACCTCTGCCTCACATGAGCATGATGCCATGCCATGCATGCATGCATGCATTGTTCCATCAGTACGATTTATCTCCTCGTAATTTGCTTGTATCTCCACTGTGTGCGTTTTTTTCTGGCTGTTGTGCCAATTAACATGCCAGTGCATGAGGCTCATTTTTCTTACATTTATTAGTTTGTCCTTGGGGTATTATATTTTGTTGAACTTTACTCGAATGATGAACTCCGGAATAATCAATAAAAGTGTGTGTTAGAGCAGGCCTTGGGGTATTATATTTTGCATATTGTCAGTAGACGACTCTCTCATGTCTCATTCAAAGAAAAAAGATCATGTTTACAGGCGGCCTATATGGATCACGCATGGTCTACATGCGGTGATGCTTATTCACGCAATCACTAGAATCTTTTCTTTTCCACGTTCAAAGAGGCACTCCTGCCGCCAGTGCAGGAACAGCATTCAACGATAACAACATCTGGGCACTGCCATTTTTTCCATCGAGCACGTTTTGACACCGGCAAAAGATCCAAAGCTAGCCCACAATGTTGAGACCTCTCATTTCCGATCCCCTTCGAGATAACACGACGCGGAGAAAGCATGGCTTTTTCTAGTCTGAGACTGGCCTGCTTTCCTGTTCATTCTGAAAGTGATCTGAGTTGGGAGTTGCAACTGCTGGCCTTGCCCTTCCCACTTTTCGCCTCAGCTTTCTGGAAGAAGATTTTACGTGGATCTCTTGGGTTTGGTTTCTTTGCTTTGCTCTGCCTCCTGGAGATAAAGGAGATATATCATGCATGATATGCCAAGCTGAATGGTGGTTTGGTCAGTCAATGCGTGACATGGGAGAGGGTCCATGGGGCAAAGGGAGAGCATTTCTGTGCTGACACATTTACCGATTGTTTATCATTTCCCTTTAATTGCATGCATCATCACCCAACTGATACTCCTACCTACGGAATTGTAAAAAAAATATCAAATGGCAATTCTGGGAGAAGCTGGGGAGGGGGTCAACTCTGGGAGAATTGCCCAAAAGAGCTGGCCCTTAGTATCAGATTCAACCTCATGTGATCAATCTCTGTCTACTTCACGTGGCCTGCTCAATGCACGGCTGCACAATGCAAACATATTTCTCAAGGCAGATTGGCATGGTAAATACTACTGTACGAAGCAGTCTCTGATTTGCCATAAGCTAGACCACCTAGGGTTTCTATCCTTGTGAAGATAACGAGTTCATGAAATACTAGGATGCATGAAAGCATATGAAACCTTTCCTGCCGTTGCGCAAATACCAAATTAAGTTACCATCAAAGCTGGCTTGAGTAAGTAGGAGTATTGGTCCAAGATCGTTAGAGGAGTGGACTGACCACTGACCGTGCAGAGTTTACATATGGGCCGGTAGCAGGTGCATGATGTTGTTACTCCCAGATAATTTTCTTGGGCCCCTTTTGACTTCCCTGTAGATCGATCAGGTGCCCAGTCGGGTACACAGCACGTATATATCCAGGAGGGACAGTATTTCTATACACGTAAAGCCATTTGCAGTTTGTCTCATTCCCCCTCTTTCTGTGTGGCAGAGAATCTTCACGCCCAAGTCACGTTCAGTCTGTTCACACTTCACTGGGGGCTCCAATGCAATGATCACCTGTTCTTAGATGAGAAAGCTCGAGAGCGGAAAAGGATTCGTCCGGTTTGGATGCTTATTCTCTTCTTTCTTTATTCAATTTTTCTCACTTTACTCGTCACAGTTCAAGCAGTGGCAGTATATCATACTATATGTTCCCGCAAAAAAAAAAATCATACTATATGTATAATAAGAGCAACTCCAACGGGCGACCCATTTCGTTCGCGGGCGTCTGTTTGGATCGGCGCGGACAGAAAAGTCGGCCCAACGCACCAACACAAACGGACGCGCGTCCGTTTTTTATCCGCCTGCCGACCCATTCCCGACTCATTTATGAGTCGGATTTGCATCGGCGCGGACACGAGACGGATGCGCGCGCTCGCCTTCTCCTCCCCCTGGCCCGCTGGTCGGTGACAGTCCCCACCATTTCCCTCCATTTCTCCCAAAAAAACCTCCCGCCCGCCATGGACGACGACCTCGACGCCACCGCCGGCCTCGCCTCGTCCGGCATGACAACCGGGCCCTCTGGCAAAGGCAAGTCTCGCGCCCCCCGCAAGACCGTCGTCGCGCCCAAGCCAAAGAAGACGCTGACATCCGAACAGCAGGCAAGGGAGTTGGCAAAAAGGAAGGGCCGGAGGCACGCGGCAGATGCGAGGGACGGAGCCATCGCGGCAACCGCCGTCGCCGCTGCCGCGCAGCAGGACGTCACCAATGTCCGCGTCGCGGCGGCAACGAGGGAGGTGCTCTATATGCTAGGGTTAGACCCTAGCCAGCACTGCCTCATCAACGCCGCCCTCTTTTGTGTCATTCTGTTTATGTTTGCGTGTCCATTTTCAAACCATTTGCCAATATGCTTGCATGAAATACATTTGTAGGCATTCCAAGCTTTGTAGGCATTCAAGGTCTAACACAATGGTAAGTGCTTCAACCTTTTCCATTGCTTTAGGGTTATCAAAGACAAGGAGAAGTTCAAGACGCAATATGCCGCCCTCAAGTCACGTGGAGGGAAGCAAGCCGTGGAGGAGGTTGGGGACGGCGAGAAGGCACGGCCGTGGAGGAAGACCGACTCCAAGGAGGACAAGCGGGATGCGGCATCCAACTGAAGGTAATATGCCCTAGAGGCAATAATAAAGTTGTTATTTTATATTTCCTTATTCATGATAAATGTTTATTATTCATGCTAGAATTGTATTGATCGGAAACTTAAATACATAAACAAATACTGTGTCCGTAGTGAGCCTTTACTAGACTAGCTCGTTGATCAAAGATGGTTAAGGTTTCCTAACAATGGACATGTGTTGTCATTTGATAAGGGGATCACATCACTAGGAGAATGATGTGATGGACAAGACCCATCCGTTAGCTTAGGATAATGATCGTTCAGTTTATTGCTATTGCTTTCTTCATGTCAAATACATATTCCTTCGACTATGAGATTAAGCAACTCTTGGATACCGGAGGAATACCTTGTGTGCTATCAAACGCCATAACGTAACTGGGTGATCATAGAGATGCTCTACATGTATCCTCGAAGGTGTTTGTTAAGTTGACATAGATCAAGATTAGGATTTGTCACTCCGAGTTTCGGAGAGGTATCTCTGGGCCCTCTCGGTAATACACATCATAAGAAGCCTTACAAGCAAAGTGACTAAGGAATTAGTTGCAAGATGATGTATTACGGAACGAGTAAAAAGACTTGTCGGTAACGAGATTGAACTGGGTATAGAGATGCCGACGATTGAATCTCGAGCAAGTAACATACCGATGGACAAAAAAAAATATGTATGTTGTCATAAGGTTCAACCGATAAAGATCTTCATAGAATATGTAGGAACCAATATGAGCATCCAGATTCCGCTATTGGTAATTGATTAGAGAGGTGTCTCGGTCATGCCTCCTCGACACAGTTCGAGCAGTGGCAGTATCATCATACTCCTATCTGTATAAACCAGGCGGATACGGGGCCTGAAATCACTATCCCAGCTGATAAGCAATGCCACATTTAGGCCATGTAGCACATAAATGCCCGGGCCTTCTCCCACCATGCACGGCCGGAACAGGTGTCGGGTCACTGTCGAAAGCCATGGAGCTGCCCGAGGACTAGGAATCGGGCTCGCCGTCGCCGGGGCCCTAGAGCGAAAACCTATGCACTGCACTCGATCCCATCAGCTCAGCAGCCACCCGATTCACATCAAGAAAGAGGAGAATGTGGCTGGAGCCGTGGAGCGGCGCAGTACCTGGCTGTGACGCCACGCCCCCACGCATGTCGTCCTGTCAACTCGTTGCGTCCGTCCGGCGCGCTCTGCGCAAGAGAGGCAGAACCCGACGCGAAAACGCGTCCCGGCGCGGGGATCCATGCACGGCATCGGCCATTGCCATGTGCGGGCAGCCACGGCCACATGCCGCAGAGGTCCACGCGATGCAAGGCGAGGATGGATGTCAACCCTACCTATTGTCCGGTCTCTCCATCGGATCTCGTCATTCCGTTCCGGCTGGCGACACGCGCAACGTTACAAAAGGAGAGGGATCAGTGAAAAGATGCGTGCCCCGCTTGTCCGGCCTATGAGTTGGTTCCCGCATGATTCATTCACTTCGTTTTGCATCGGTGTCTGTAGCGCTTTGTACAATCTTGTCGAACCGTCGGATGGGCAAGCGGATACGATAATGGTGATCTAAGCGAGTGTGAAGTCAAATGCTCAATATTTTTCAGTTCACGCCGTGCTTCTCCGGTCTCTAGCGTGTTTTTTTAAAGAGGAATCTTGCCTAGTGGTGCATAGGCAGGTTGGATCCGGGTTTGCAAGTCGAAGTGCTGTCGGCATGATGGTCGCTCTTGCATTCATCTTGTTTTCCGTGCAGCCATTTCCCTTCCGTAGCAGGCATATACCCTGCCGTGTAGTAGTACTAGTAGCATATTGTTGTGGTTTCGCGATGACCATCATGATATTTAACGTTTGACAGCGGAGGGCGATTTGCATGAACGTCCGCATTCTACACGATCTATGCATACCACAGTGCGTGCTTTTACGATTTTGTTAATTCTTAGTCATATATGAGTTTCTTAGTCCTTAGGCAACACCAAGTCACCAAGGACAGTTGATTCTTGAGAATTGAGATCCGTGCAAAATTTCTTTATTTTTTAACTATAGGATTAAGCACTACATTTATTCGTTCACTATTATAAGTTGTTTTAAATATTTTAATATAAACTACGTACGAACTGAATTGAGTGAGCAAACACACTAAAATGGTCAATATACATCCAATTAATAAAAAAAGTTACAACATCTTATAATAGTGAACTGAGGGAGTACTAGTTATGGGTAGAAGGGTTTTCTTGTCAAAAAAATTTCAAAATATAAACATCTATTTGAGATATATTAAAAGCATTTTTGTAAACAAGTTTTTTAGAAAAATATTTTAGGGAAAATGCATGAGTTTAATTTCTTATGTGTGTACATTTTCTTGACACACCTAAAGACATTTTTTCTGACATATAGAGCATTTTTTAGAAGATACATGGCTTTTTAAATATTACATGAGCATTTTCCTATGCACATGATTTCCTTTTTGCAAGGAATACTTTTTCACATGATTTTTAGAAACTGGATATCTAAATTCTAACAAAATAAATATATATTTTTTGTTAGAGTGAACATTTTTATAAGCAATTCCCCACAAATAGATCATTTTTTAACATTATATGAACATTTTTACATAAATATGAATATTTGTTTCTGCAATCAAAAGTTTTTCACTTGCTTTTTGGAAACTGGATAGATAAACTATTGAAATAAAAAAAATGTCGAGATGACGCATGGAGCACTGATTCATTGACCAGGCGTATCATTTATTCGGTTCTTTTTCTGTAGTGGTTTAACTTAGACTGGTCCTTTCATTATTATTTTTGCTTTTCTTGGCTTTTTCAGTGTCCTTATTTCGTTTTTATTTCCTTTTCCCTATTTTTATTTTATTTAAGTTTTACTTTTATGCATTTTAAATTCATGAAAACATGTTCTCGTAATTTTTTTTGAATATCTTCTAGGATATGAGAATATCCTTTTAAAACTTAATCCTTCTCTGACATACATTAACATTTCTAAATGAAAGAAAGTTCCCTAAATACCATTTTTTAGAAAATTGTGATTTTTTTAAATGCATGAATATTATTTACAAAACAGAAATAATTTGAAAAGGTCATTTTTAAAAAAAAATACTCATAGATTTTTTTAGTTAGTGACATTAAAATTCCCGCACATTTTAAAATATTTATTATGAAATTTTCTTAAATTTTGAAAAGATCCCTAGACAATGATTTTAGTCCTAGTTTGATATATTTTTAAATCTGACAAACCAGATTCGCAGTTGCGCCTTTAAGAAGAAAAATGATTGGGAAACAATACAGTAAACAAACTGGAAGTCCATGCAGCAAAGGAACGTAAGGCCAACTCCACCGTGCGACCCTATCCTGTCCGGCCCCGTTCGTTTGGAGTAAAAGGAATAAAAAAGGCGGCCCAGCGCGCGGGAGCAAACGGACTTTTGTCCGCTTTGTGTCCGCTTTCGACCCATTTCCGGCCAAAACTTGCGCCGCTTTTGGGGTGAAACGGACACCATGCGGACACGCGGGTCGTCTGCGCGTGTCCTCCCCTGGCCCGCCCGTCGGTGGCACAAGACGAGCCTTTTTCTATCCGCTCCCCTCCCTCCCTCCGGCCGCACCCCCTCCACTCTTCCCCACTCTTCCCGTCGCTGCCGCCGCCGCCGCTGCCATTGCAGCCGTGCAGTTCGGACGCGAGCTCGCCCAACCCCTTCCCCTCGGCGCCGGGTTCGGACGCGACCACGGCCACCTGGTTTGCGCACCCGCCGGCCGGTTTTGGGGCGGATCCGGTCGGTCTTGAGCTCGGCCGGCTGTGGAAGGCCGGGCCGCGGCATGGACTGGCCGGGCACCTCGCCGGAAGGCCCTGGCAGGGCCGCAAGGCCACATGCAGGCAATGGCTCCTCCTCTAGCCGCTCGGATCTGCACCGTCGGTGGTCCGCCGGCAGATACACGAATGGCGGTCGGCCGGGCTCGGTGCTTGCCCAAAAGCTCGCCGGCGCACCGTTGCCACTCATTAAGTGCGACCACTGCCCAAGGATGGTCGTGCGCCGCGTGTCTACAACGCCGGAACATCCCGGATGGGTGTTCATCAAGTGCTTAAACGATGGGGTATGCGCTTTTTTTAGCTTCGGTTTGTGCTCTAGATTTAACTAGTTGTGCTAACTTTAAATTTTGTTGTGTACAACGGATGCAAGTTTTGGTATTGGGAAGAAGAGTACATCGATATATTAATAGAGCGAAATTTAGTACATGTTCGTGCACTTTTAGCTAGCATAGAGGTTGTAAATGAGACAAGTGCACTTGTTGCTAGATTAGAGGCTAGACACGAGACTAGGTGTGAGGAGGAAGCAACATCGACTTTTGGCTTGAAGAAGAAAGGAGGATGCCAGATCGAGCCTCCTCCTCCACAGATCAACAACGAGTGCATCGAGAAGGCCCTAACCCAACTCAAGGGAGCAGTTATGAAAGTTGGGTATCTTCTAAAATGTATTCTTGTGGTTCTTGTTTTCTTTGGTCTTACTTTGCTAGTTAAAATGTGATGATGTATTTTTTATGTACCAAAAATGAATGATGAAATAAAGTTAAAGACTTGCAAAGAAATAATATGCGGACAGGATGTGGCCGGGATGCGTCCGCGCGCTGGACGCACGGCCACCGCATCCCAGGACAGGGCCGAACACGACCCTAAATCCCTATCCAAAGGGACAAAAACCGAATAAAATGGACGTCCATTTAAAATCACGCGGTGGAGTTGGTCTAAGAAAATCGCTCACACGAGCGGTCCAAGCACATAAAATTGGGTCGGCAAAGATAGCGACCACTCTTTTGCATTTGGTGGACCAATTGATGCACGGAGCGTATTTGGTCCCTGAAGGGTCTTCCTACTCAGCGCTAATTGGCGAGATCTCCTATACAATGCGTTCAGCACCAGTTGTGCTCGCTGGTGCTCACGCGCTCGTGGTCTCGGCCTGGCTCAACAAGGCGCGCATGTCTGCTTTGTTCTCTTGCCTAAAAAACAATATTTGCTTCTTTTGCTCTCAGGTTGGTACGTGACCTGCTTCAAATGTTGATTTTTGTAAAAACCAATGATTCTGGAAAATCATAAAGGATATTTTTTTTGAAAATTCAAAAAAAACATACCTTTGAAAAAAATTCATCATTTTTGAAGAAAAGTTCATTGATTTTAGAAAAAAGTTCATTGATTTGGAATAAAATTGATCGACTTTCAAAAAAAAGTTCACGGATTTGAAAAAAATATCATCGATTTTACTCTTTTTTGCAAAAAGTTTATGGATTTCGAAAACACTTCACAAATTTAAGAAAAAAAGAAAAATAAATAACAAAAAGAAGAAAAAGGAAGTATTTTTTTAGACTCGAGGGGGTAAGTAATCACAACATGTGTGGTGTCCCTGGTGGTTACTGTAGTTTATCGAGAACAAGGAGATCGTGTTTTTGAATCACCTCGTGTGCGCGTCTTTGGGAATTTAACAGAAAAAACAAAATGGGCCGGCACGATGCGGAGGGTTGTGTGTGCCCGATTGCAGAAATAGTAGTAACGGGCGCAAAAGGAGATGTGAAGTGGCGCACCAGCGCTCTCATGCAAGATAAGCTGGTCGTGACTTAAATTAGTGCTTCATTTCTCCTCACTCGCTTGATGACTGGTAAAAAAACAGTAGCTACTGTTTGTAGTTTCTTAGAGATTTCAGATAATGATATATTTGAAAAATGTTCATGGATTTACAAAAAATGCACAAATTTTTGAAAAGTTCAGAAAGTATAGTAATTTAAAAAATGTTCAACAATCCAGGAATTTTAACAATTTTCACAAAAAATTACTAAATATTAAGGAATTTAGAAAATAGATGTGAACTTAGGAAGTTCACAAATTTGAAGAAATTTTCATGAATTTTTAAAAAGTCCATGAATTATAAAAAATGAGAAAACATTTGCATAGTTTTCTAAAAATTCAATGTTGTTTAAAAAATATGATTTTGGGGAAAACGTTTGGAATTAAGTAAAGTTCACGATTTTTAAAATAGAAGTACTCCCTCCGTCTCATAATATAAGAGCGTTTTTTACACTAGTGAAAGTGTTTTTTACACTATACTAGTGTCAAAAATGCTCTTATATTATGAGACGGAGGGAGTATCATATAGAAGGTTCCCCAAACCATTGAGGCAGAGGAGTACCATGGGCCGGCCCTCTTATAACTGAGCAGAGTGTGGGCTGGATAAGGATTTGCCAGTATATTGGGCTTAAGGCGACAAATAGCAAATTTTCTCTTGGAATGCGCATCTTAAAGCGCGAGCGCTATTTCTTGCTTTACGTGAGTTGGAACTTGGAAGGGATCTCTCGCTCAAGGATTGTTGTGTCTCGCGAGCAACTTGGCTGGCCCACTTAATAAAAGAAATAGGGGTAAAAAGGGAGTGAAGCTGGAGTTCAAAACTTGGGTTTGCTAGATAGTTTATGCTGGAGCTAGCCACCGTGATATGTGTGGAATTCGTGATGAGCTGAAGGGTGCGAGCTACTTAAGGTAAAAGAGCTTCTTTTTTTTCTCCACCTTATTTTTTCTGTTTTATTCGGTTTTCTTTGTTTTTTCTTTGTTTTTCTTTTTTCTTCTCCATTTTTTGTTTGGTTTTACCTTTTCCTCTCCATTTTTTGTTTTCTTACCTTTCTTTTTCTCCATTTTTTGGTATTTTATTTTCGTTTTTCATTCTACATTATTGTATACATGTTCAACATTTTTCAAGTACTTGTTCAACATTTTTCATATTTGATCAACATTTTTTCAAATACTTGTTCAACATTTTTGAAAATACTTGCTCCACATATTTCAAATCCTTTTTCAAAAAAATTCTACATACATGGTCAACTTTTTTTTCAAATATTTGTTCAAAAAATTTCAAATACTCGTTCAAAAGTTTTCTAAATATTTTTTAACATTTTTCAAATGCATGATTAACGTTTTCCTAAATATCATGCGGAGTACAATTTTGTAATATATATAGATATTCTAGATATTCTATTAGACACCGAGGGTGAGGAATTACTTATTCCTCACCCTGGCCAATCGACCGAGTGAAAGTATAAAAAGACTTAAAATGAAAGCAAAATACGACATAAAAACATGGAAAAAGAAGAAAAAACGAAGCAGTGTAGTACATGTGAACCTGGGCCGGTCCATATGCTTGCGCGCTTGAGCGAGCAGGAAGCCTCGACTCATTGAACGCGAGACATAGCGATGCCCATCTTTTACAGTGGCGCCCTCTGACTAACCGAGAGA